>NC_081552.1:256595544-256605544 GCF_963082655.1 Stomoxys calcitrans | reverse complement strand
TCTTACTAAATGTCGTTAAGCTATTCCTTGGAATAGCCAAACGGCCAGCCAGTCAACCCACCAGTCCGCCAGCCAAGCGAGCAATAGAGAAAGCAAAATACAGACAAACAATGTAGCAAAATATAATAAATGCTTGTCACCTCTCCAGTGCGATTACAAAAGCCGAACAACAACAACCACAGCCAGAGTAACAATGAAAAGAACCAAAATGACCCCAAAAGCATACTCAAAGCAGTAACAATAGTTACGCAGCAGTGGCTTTAGCATCATCATCATCAGCTAAAGCTTCAGCTCTACTTCTTCAGCATTGGACCTAAACTCCGGAAGTGGTGGTGGTGGTGTTGTTGTTGCATAATGGACAAAGTAACAACTTAATAATTTTGTTGTCATAGTTTATGGTGCTTGTGACACATTTCTATGATCATCGCTTGCAACGCCTGCAAAACAAAAGAGGGACCTGATTTGTGTGTGCCACCGCACAATGAAGCCACAGCCAGCGCTTTATCGGCGTGGAGCATCTTAATTGCTTGACACACTGAAAATTGTGCCTGTCACAGCGGTTGATTAAACAAATAATAGCAAATCATTCTCGGTGCGGTACTGGGTAATTCATTGCCAGCGCAATACTGCCACTAGACTCACGCAGGATTTGGTAATTTTTTCGTTTTGCTACATTGACCACAGGCGCAACACAGCACCGTGGCCAACTCACCTAGGTTGCGGAGCAAGCGCCCACCATGAGCGATTCCATTATCATGGCGTTTATTAAAACGGGGAATTATAATAATTGTCCATTTGCAGCTGCAGGTGGTGCGCTGCTATTTTGGAGATGGCAGGACACCCACTGAAGGACACCCACGAACAACTTCTAATTTACATAGATATTAAAATGTTTTCGAATTAGAGGTGTTTTTTTCTCTTTTTTTTTTTTTTTTTGAAATTGCTTTCATTCAGCTGTAGTTTTTCGCAATTACCTTTGGTTAGGTTTTAATTAAATATTTTCATGCTTGGTATAGTTCTCATTAAGATTTGGGGAATTTAGTTTATGGCAAAGTCGTACATGGGCAGGGCAGTCGTGTACGATCCACAAAGGACGAATATAATTTGACTTGAAGTGGAGACATTTGTTGCAATTAGAAGGCTTTGATTGAATTGAAAATCTTTGAATATGTTAGCAATATGCGTTTATTAAAACAAGTAAAAAGGCGTTAAGTTCGGCCGGGCCGAACTTTGGATACCCACCACCTCGGGTATATATGTAAACCACCTTTCATCAAAATTCGGTGAAAATTTCATACCTTATACTCATATACCTCATACCGATCTGAACTATATACGACACGGATGTCGAAAAGCCGAACATAAGTCGCTGTGTCAAATTTCAGTGAAATCGGATTATAAATGCACCTTTTATGGGGCCAAGACTTTAAATCGAGATATCGGTCTACATGGCAGCTATATCCAAATCTGAACCGATTTGGGCCAAGTTGCATAAGCATGTCGAAAACCCTAACACAAAGCACTGTCCCAAATTTCGGCGAAATCGGACAATAAATGCCTCCTTTATGGGCCCTAAACTAAACCTCTTTTATGGGCCCTAAACCTATTTCAGCTATATGCAAATCTGGACTGATCTCGGCAAAATTTAAGAATGACGTCGAAGAGCCTAACCAAACTCACTGTGTCAAATTTCAGCGACGTCGGACAATAAATGCGTCTTTTATGGCCCCAAAACCTAAAACCTAGATATCGGTCTATATGGCAGCTACATCCAAATCTGGACCGATCTGTGCGATATTGCAGAAGTATGTCAAGGGGCTTAACTTAACTAACTGTTCCAAATTTCGTCGACATCGGACAATAAATGAGCATTTTATGGGCCCAAAACCATAAATCAAGAAATCGGTCTATATGGCAGCTACATCTAAATCTGAACCGATCTGAACCAAATTGAAAAATGTATCAAAGGGCCTTACACAACTCACTGTCCCAAATTTCAGCAAAATCGCATAATGAATGTGGCTTCTATGGGTCTTACACCATAAATCGGAGGATCGATCTATATGGCAGCTATATCCAAATCTGGACCGATCTGAGCCAAATTAACGAAGGATGTCGATGGGCCTTACACAATTCACTGCCCCGAATTTCATCAAAATCGGTTAATAAATGTGGCTTTTGTGGGCCTAAGACCCTTAACCGGAGGATCGGTCTGTATGGCAGCTATATCCAAATCTGAACCGATCTGGGCCAATTTAACGAAGGAAGTCGAAGGCCTTACACAACCCAGTTGAAATTTAGAAATCTAGAGTGCGCAATTCTTATCCGATTGAAATGAAATTTTGCACGACGTGTTTTTTTTATTATATCCAACAACTGTTCTAAGTATGGTTCAAATCGGTCCATAACCTGATATACCTGCCATATAAACCGATCTGGGGTCTTGACTTCTTGAGCCTCTAGAGGGCACAATTATTATCCGATTTGAATGAATTTTTGCACGAAGTATTTTGTTATGATATCCAACAACTGTGCCAAGTATGGTTGAAATCGGTCCATAACCTGATATAGCTGTCATATAAAAAGATCTGGGGATTTGACTTCTTGACCCCTAGAGGTCGCAATTATTATCCGATATGCCTGAAATTTTGTACGATGGATCCTCTCATGACCATCACAAACGTGTTTATTATGGTCTGAATCGGTCTATAGCCCGATACAGCTCCCATATAAATCGATCTCTCTATTTTACTTCTTAAGCCCCCAAAGGGCGCAATACATATATACACGAGGCGGTGGGTATCCAAAGTTCGCCTTTTTATTTGTTTTCCAAAATTTTCCCCCTAAAACTAAACAATTGTTCACACCTGCAACACAAACCTCTTTTTTTTTGGGATATTGTACTATTTTAGGGCTTGTTGTTTTTGACATTAAAAGAATAAAGTCACAAAAGTTAAGTGCCTCATAGCCCAAATACAACATAGCATTTTTTATATGGACTCATCATGCTGCTGTGGAGCGCAGTGAGTGCTTTCTGCAGTATTGCGACAAACCAGCAGCCACTAATACCGCACCTAATGGCCAACCGTTGTTAGCGCAATATTTATCTTATGGTACAGTTACAGAGCCATAGCCTGCAGTCTTTTGCTGCGGCAGTTAACTTCAGTTAACAGACCACAACAAATGTTGCCCCATCAATTTTTACGAGGCACTTTTTAATGTGAAGCTAATAGATTCACCCTTCAGTGCTTGCTAGCCAATGATAGCCATCATCAACTGACATTGATGCTGATGCTGATGCTGATGGTGAGGCTGCTGTGGCAAGCGGTGGAGATGGCGAAACTTAAACTGCTTTTGTGTTAGGACTTGATGTTTTTGCAAATGATGGCAATGTCTAATGCCCGAATCCGCCAAACTCTTGTGATGCGAATCCTCTTGGATCACAATGTCAATTTCGTTTGGTATACCCCAAACGGCAAACTGAAGGTCCTTTGCCTCCCAATCTCGCTGGGGGTTGGTACGAATAAACGCCGAAAGGGTTGGAAAAATAAACGTTTGAATGTTATGGCTTAAACGCTCCCACCAGCCAACCAGTCAGCCCGCCCTTTTAGCGTTCCAAACACATACGCTTCCCAGTTCGGTTGTTTGGAATTAAATGGAGCGTTTTATTGTGACGATTTGTTTTCATGATGTTTGCAAAGTTAACAACAAATTACACTAAAGATTCACGCACGCATACCAATTCTACAAGGAATTTTCAATTTCCGGGGGAATGTTTAAAACTTTGGGGTATGAAGGGGTATGAAATCTAATAAAGTTTCCATTATGATAAAACTACTACTGCAATGACATTTGGCAGTGTAGGAGTGTGAATTTAAGGCCGCATTTGTTTAAAGTTTGAATTATTAACCGGCAAGAGATTCTCTTCCATCACCAATGACAGTCACATAACTGTGATTCCCATGTATGGGCGAAGGAAATTCCAAAGTTTCTAAACTTTTTAGTTGGAGTGTCATTTTTCTTGGAAATAAACTGTGTTTGGACTAGGATGTGTTATGACGCAATGGAACCATCGTGAGCCATACATTTGGCAATTTTAGCATGGGTTCCAAATTTCTACATATTTTAAAACTTTGTGCACACTCTACAAAATATCTCAGCAAAGCTTGACTGATGATATTCCATTAGCACTCTAAGAGATATTCATACATTTTATGCAAATCGTTTCAGATTAAGGCAATGATAATGAAGTATCCCATGCCGGAGGTATATGATGTTGCAATGGACAAGTGTTATAATAATAAACCATGGAAATCACTGGTAAGGTTGGGCTAAACTCGAACAAAGTCGAACTTTTGATACTCTTAAAATGCAAGTTAAGTTGGGATAGAGTCGAACCCTGAACGACATGGCATATACAGGCCAAGTAGTCAAAATTAATACAATTTGTTTTAGCAAAATCGAATAAGAATTGCTTCCTGTAGAGGCTCAAGAAGTCAAGATCCCGGATTGGTTTAAATGGCAGCTATACCAGGATATGGACCGATTTCGACCATATTTGGTTGAAGTTGTTGAAAGTCATAACAAAACCCCTCATGCTAAATTTCAGCTAAATCGGATAATATTGGGTTGCCCAAAAAGTAATTGCGGATTTTTTAAAAGAAAGTAAATGCATTTTTAATAAAACTTAGAATGAACTTCAATCAAATATACTTTTTGTACACTTTTTTTCTAAAACAAGCTAAAAGTAGCAGCTGATAACTGACAGAAGAAAGAATGCAATTACAGAGTCACAAGCTGTGAAAAAATTTGTCAACGCCGACTATATGAAAAAATCCGCAATTACTTTTTGGGCAACCAATAATAGCGCCCTCTAGTGACTCAAGAAGTCAAGACCCCAGATCGGTTTATATGGCTGCTACATCAGGTTATGGGCCGATTTGAACCATTCTTAAAACAGTTGTTGGAAGTCAAATCACAACACTTCATGCAAAATTTCAGCCAAATCGAATAAGAATTGCGCCATCTAGTGGCTCAAGATCCAAGATCCAAGATGCGGCAGCTATATCAAAGCATGGACCGATATGGCCCATTTACAATCCCAACCGATCTACACTAATAATAAGAAGTTATGCTAAATTTCAAGTGGCTAGCTTTACCTCTTCGAGAGTTAGTGTGCTTTCGCCAGACAGACGGACGGACAGAAGGACATGACTAGTTCGACTTAAAATGTCATGTAACACAACTTATTGTCCCAAATATCGTCAAAATCGGACAACAAGTGCGCCTTTTATGTGCTCAAAACCTTAAATCGAGACATCGGTCTATATGGCAGCTATATCCAAATCTGGACCGATCTGGGCCAAATCAATTAAAGATATCGAGTGGGCTCACACAATTCACTGTCCCAAATTTCAGCAAAATCGGATAATAAATTAGGGGTCTTAGGCCCCTAAGACCCTAAATCGGCGGATCGGTCTATATGACAGCTATATCCAAATCAAGACCGATCTGGGCCGAATTGAAGAGGAAAGTCGAAGAGCCCAACACACTTCACTGTCCCTAATTTCGCTGATATCGGACAATAAATGCGCATTTTATGGGCCCAAAAGCATAAATTGAGAGTTCGGCCTATATGGCAGCTATATTCAAATCTGGACCGATATGGGTCAAAATGGAAAAGGATATCGAAGTTCCTAACACAACTCACTGTCAAGAATTTGGGCGACATCGGACAGTAAATGCGAATCTGGACCATCCAAATCTGGACCGAAATGTGCCATATTACAGAAGTATGTCGAGGGGCATAACCTAATCCACTGTACCAAGTTTTGGCAAAATCGGTCATTAAATGCACCTTTTATGGTCCCAAAACCTTAAATCGAGAGATCGGTACATATGGCAGCTTTATCAAAATCTGCACTGATCTGAGCCAAATTGAAGAAGGATGTTGACTGACTTAATACAACTAACTGTACCAAATTGCAGCAAAATCGGGTAATATATGTGGCTTTTATGGGCCCAAAACCTCAAATCGAGAGAGGTTTATATGGCAGCTGTATTCAAATCTAGACCGATTTGGACCATATTGAAGAAGGATGTTGAAGGGCCCAACACAACTTACTGTCCCAAATTTCGGAGAGATCGGATTATAAATGCTCCTTTTATGGACCCAAAACTTTAAATCGAGAGATCGGTCTGTATGGCAGCTATATCCAAATCTGGACCGATCTGTGCCATATTGCTGAAGTATATCGAGGGGCTTAACCTAATTCACTATCCCAAATTTCGGCGACATCGGACAATAAATGCGTCTATTATGGGCGCAAGAGCTTAAATTCAGAAATCGGTCTATATGGCAGCTATATCCAAATCTGGACCGACCTGAGCCAAATTGACGAAGGATATCCGGGGGTCTAAAACAACTCACTGTCCCAAATTTCAGCAAAATCGGATAATAAATGTGGGTTTCATGGGCCTAAGACCCTAAATCGGCGGATCGGTCTATGGGGGATGGGGTGGGGGCTATTTCAAGATCTAGTCGGATATAGCCAATCTTCGAACTTAAGCTGCTTACAAACAACAAGTGAAAAGGCGTTAGGCTCGGTCGAGCTGAACTTTGGATTCAAATCTAGACTGATCTGGACCATATTAAAGAAGCATGTTAAGGGCCTAACACAACTCACTGTCCCAAATTTCGGAGACATCGGACAATAAATACGCCTTTTATGGGCGCAAGTCCTTAAATTGAGAAATCGGCCTATATGGCAGCTATACCCAAATCTGGACTGACCTGAGCCAAATTAAAGAGGAATGTCGAAGGGCTTAACACATCCCACTGTCCCAAATTCGGAGAGATCGGATAATAAATGCGCCTTTTATGGACCCAAAACCTTAAATCGAGAGATCGCTCTATATGGCAGCTATGTCCAAATCTGGACCCACCTGAGCCAAATTGTCGAGGGATATCGGGGGGCCTAACACAACTCACTGTCCATAATTTCAGCAAAATCGGATAATAAATGTGGCTTTTATGGGCCTAAGACCCTAAATCGGCCGATCGGTCTGTATGGCAGCTGTATCCAAATCTCGACCGATCTGAGCCAAATTGACGAAGGAGTTTAAAGGGCCTAACACAACTCACTGTCCCAAATTTCGGAGAGATCGGACAATAAATGCGCCTTTTATGGACCCAAAACCTTAAATCAAGAGATCGGTCTATATGGCAGCTATATCCAAATCTGGACCGACCTGAGTCAAATAGACGAAGGATGTTGAAGGGCCTAACGCAACTTAGTGTCCCAAATTTCAGCAAAATCGGTTAATAAATGTGGCTTTAATGGCCTAGATCTGGACCAACCTGAGCCAAATTGTCGAAGGATATCGGGAGGCCTAACACAACTCACTGTCCCAAATTTCAGCAAAATCGGATAATATATGTGGTTTGTATGGTCCTAAGACCCTAAATCGGAGGATCGGTCTATATAGCAGCTATATTCAAATCTGAACCAATCCGGGCCAAATTGCAGAGATATGTCGAGGGGCTTAACTTTACTCACTGTCTCAAATTTGAGCAAAATCTGATTATATATGTGACTTTTATGGGCCTAAGACCCTAAATCGCCCGATCGGTCTATATGGCAGCTGTATCCAAATCTCGACCGATCTGAGCCAAATTGACGAAGGATGTTGAAGGGCCTAACGCAACTAAGTATCCCAAATTTCAGCAAAATCGGTTGATAAATGTGGCTTTTAAGGGCCTAAGACCCTAAATCGGCGGATCGGTCTATATCAAGATATAGTACGATATAGCTCCATCATCTGGAGTACAAGTTGACTCATTAAAACACTTAGAAAAAAAATCATAAAAGAAGACATTGTGCAAAATTTCAATCTGTGTTTGTTTGTTTGTCGGTTTGTGTGTTTGTTCCGTATAGACTCAAAAACGGCTGAACCAATTACCTTGAAACTTTCACAGATTCTGTAGGTTGGTCTGGAAGGAAACATAGGCTATATAATTTTTTGATACCGGGAGGGGGGGCGGACCCTCCCCTTAACCCACAAAGTACTACCCAAAAATAATAGTGAACCGATGGGAACAAAATGGGATTCAAATGAAAGGTATTCAAGAGTAGTGTATGAATTTCATAATAAAAGTTGGGTCCAAGTATCTGGGGGGCCGCCCCATTCCCAAAACCGCTTAAAATAGGTTAATTTGACGATCATGACAATATGGGACTCAAATGAAAGATATTCGGGAGTAGATTACGATTATGGTTAGGAAGTAGGAATAAGCTTTATAATTTATTGATAAGGGAAGGGGGCGGACCCTCCACCGTTACCCCAAAAACACCGCCCAAAATCACAAGTGGACCGATTAGGACAATATGGGTATCAAATGAAAAGTATGCGGAAGTAGATAATGAATCTGGCATAAGAATGCATGCCGAAGTATAGGGGCTCACCCCTCCCCTACAAAAACGCCCAAAATGGCCACATTAGCCAATCACGGATATATGGGACTCGGTTGGTTTGTTCCGTATAGACTGAAAAACGACAGAACGGCAGTAGGTTGATCTGGAACGAAATATAGGCTATATAATTTTTCTATATCGGAAGGGGGACGGACCCTCCCCCTTATGCCAAAAACACAACCCAAAATCAAAGGTGCACCGAGCGGGACAATATAGGTATCAAATGAAAGGTATTGGAGAGTAGAATACGAATATGGTATTAAAATTTGAGTCCAAGTACCCATCGGGTACTTCCTCAGCCCCAAAACTCCCCCAAACAGACATATTGGATGGTCATATTAATATGGGGCTCAAATGAAAGGTATTCGGGAATAGATTTCAAATCTGGTATACAAAATCAGATCAAAGTATAGGGAGTCACGCCACACTTCAAAAACTCCATTAGACCCATTATATATTCAATAGATACATGGCTGAACCGATTTTCTTCAAATTTTCATAGATTGTGTAGGTTTGTGTGGAAGGATATCGGATGGAGGCGGACCCTCCACCTTACCCCTAAAATGCCAACCATACCCGAAAGTGGTACGATGAGCACAATAAGGGTATCAAATGAAAGGTATTGGAGATCAAAAAACGAATATGGTATTAAAATTTGGGTCCAAGTACCCAGCGGGCTCCCTCAACCCCAAAACTCCTCTAAACAGATGTATTCGAAGTTCATGTCAATATGGGACTCAAATGAAAAGTATTAGATGGTAGATTACAAATATGCCATAAAACATTAGGTCCACGTAATGTGAGGTCTCCCACCCCCAAATACCCCAAAATGGGCATATTAGCCGACCATGGCTATATGGGACTCAAATGAAAGGGATTAGGGAGTAGATTACGAATATGACATTAAAATTTGCGTTCAAGTCTAGGTGGTACTTTTTCTTCCAAAAATAAGTAAAATAGGTTGATCGACCCATTATGACAATATGGGAGTCAAAGGAAAGGTATTTGGGAGTAGACAACGAATTTGTTATCCAATTTTGGAGCCAAGTGTTTTGGGGTACGCCCTAAAGCACCCCCTAAACTGAACTTCATTTTTGTTGGGAGAAAAACCGAATTTGCCCCAAAACACCCACCAAAATGTTCATATTTACCGGTTATGGCAATATGGGGCTTAAATTAAAGGGATTTGAAAGTGCTGCTCGAATTTGATATCCATATTTGAGTCGAAATATCTGAGGTGCCATCCCTCCCCTAAAAAGCAATTCTCATTACCCAAATTTTTTCTAAAAACACCAGGAACCTAGCAGGGCAAACTTTTCACACATCATTGAGTGTTTTCCGATTCAAGTTTAAACTCAATGATCAGGGGTCCTTTTTTTATAGCCGAGTCCGTACGGCGTCCCAACACCTTTTTGGGGGAAATTTTTTAAATGACCATGCATGGCATTGTATCTCGCAAATGTCGCCAACATTCAGAGGGGAAAAACACCGCTTTGTCCGATTTGTCGAACACGTTCAGTGTCATA
>NC_081552.1:256569609-256595344 GCF_963082655.1 Stomoxys calcitrans | reverse complement strand
AATCTCTGGCATCCAGTTTTGAGATACCTTCCTCCACTTGGTCAGTCCATAGGAGTTTTGATCTTTCCTTTTTTATACCTACCACCATAGGATGGGGGTATACTAAACTAGTATGGGGGCTATACCTGTTTATAGGCCGATTCGGACAATACATAGTTGGAAGTCATAATTCAAGCCTTTGTTCCGAATTTTCGCCGAATTGGATGAAATTTGAAGCTTCTAAGGCTCAACAAATCAAATCCAGGGATCGGTTTATATGGAGGTTATATCCGTTTATTGACCGATTCGCATCATACTTGGATGTTGGAAGTCCTAACTCACATTTCAGCCAAATTTTATGAAAATTTTTATTTAATGAAAATTGAGGCTTCCAAGTCCTCAAGGGCACCGTAGCGCAGAGGTAAGCATGTTCGCCTATGACGCTGAACGCCTGGGTTCGAATCCTGGCGAGACCATCAGAAACAAGTAAGTATTCGGTGAAAATTTCATACCTTATACTCATATACCTCACTGTGTCAAATTCCAGTGAAATCGGATTTTAAATGCGCCTTTTAGGGGGACAAGACTTTAAATCGAGATATCGGTCTACATGGCAGCTATATCCAAATCTGGACCGATTTGGGCCAAGTTGCATAAACATGTCGAAGAGCCTAACACTAAGCACTGTCGCAAATTTCAGCGAAATCGGACAATAAATGCCTCTTTTATGGGCCCTAAACCTTAAATCCAGAGATCGGTCTATATGGCAGCTATATTCAAATCTGGACCGATCTGGGCAAAATTGAAGAAGGACGTCGAAGAGCCTAACCAAACTCCCTGTCTCAAATTTCAGCGACATCGGCCAATAAATGCGTCTTTTATGTCCCCAAAACCTAAAACCTAGATTCAGTCTATATGGCAGCTATATCGAAATCTGGACCGATCAATGCGATATTGCAGAAGTATATCAAGGGGCTTAACATAACTCACTGTTCCAAATTTCAGCGACATCGGGCAATAAATAAGCATTTTATGTCCCCAAAACCTAAAACCTAGATATCGGTCTATATGGCAGCTATATCCAAATATGGACCGATCTGAGCCAAATTAACGAAGGATGTCGTTGGGCCTTACACAATTCACCGTTCCGCATTTCATCAAAATCGGATAATAAATGTGGCTTTTGTCGGCCTAAGACCCTAAACCGGAGGATCGGTCTATATGGCAGCTATATCCAAATCTGAACCGATCTGGGCCAATTTAACGAAGGATGTCGATGGGTCTACACAATTCACTGTCCCGAATTTCATCAAAATCGGATAATAAATGTGGCTTTTGTGGGCCTAAGACCCTAAACCGGAGGATCGGTCTATATGGCAACCATATCCAAATCCGAACCGATCTGGACCAAATTGAAGAAACATGTCAAAGGGCCTAAGAAAACTCGCTTTCCCAAATTTCAGCAAAATCGGATAATTAATGTGGCTTTTATGGGCCCAAGACCCTAAATCGGAGGATCGGTCTATATGGCAGCTCTATCCAAATCTGGACCGATCTGAGCCAAATTAACGAAAGATGTCGATGGGCCTAACACAATTTACTGCCCCAAATTTCAACAAAATCGGATAATAAATGTGACTTTTATGGGCTTAAGACCCTAAATCGGCGGATCGGTCTATATGGGGGCTATATCAAGATATAGTCCGATATAGCCCATCTTCGAACTTAACCTGCTTATGGACAAAAAAAGAATCTGTGCAAAGTTTCAGCTCAATATCTCTATTTTTAAAGACTGTAGCGTGATTTCAACAGACAGACGGACAGGCGGACGGACATGACTAGATCGTCTTAGATTTTTACGCTGATCAAGAATATATATACTATATAGGGTCGGAAATGGATATTTCGATGTGTTGCAAACGGAATGACTAAATGAATATACCCCCATCCTTCGGTGGTGGGTATAAAAATTTTCAGAAGTGGTTTTCCCTTCCTAATGATGGCAACATTTGTGAGGTACTATGCCCTGTAAAACTTCTCTCGAAAGAGGTGTGGCACTGCGGCACGACGTTCGGAGGCACGAAAAAGGAGACCCCTTATCATTGAGCTTAAACTTGAATCGGACTGCACTCATTGATATGTGAGACGTTTGCCCCTGTTCCTTAGTGGAATGTAAATGGGAAAAATTTGCATTTTCACCACCACTGTGATACAGGGTATCATAACATTTTGCATTTGTTTGTAACACCCAGAAAGAAGAGAGATAGGCCCATTGCTGTGTATACCGATATCCGTCTGTCGGTTCGTCTGTCTGTCTGTCCATCTGTCCGTCCGTCCGTCTGTCTGTCTGCCTGTCTGTCTGTCTGTCCCTCAGTCAGTCAGTCAGTCAGTCTGTCCGTCCGTCCGTCTGTCTGTCTGTCTGTCTGTCTGTCCGTCCGTCTGCTGTCTGTCCGTCTGTCCGTCCGTCTGTCCGTCTTTCTGTCCGTCTGTCTGTCTGTCTGTCCGTCCGTCTGTCTGTCCGTCCGTCTGTCTGTCCAGCGCAGCCATTGTCTGTCTGTCCGTCCGTCTGTCTGTCTGTCCAGCGCAGCCATTGTCTGTCTGTCCGTCCGTCTGTCTTTCCAGCGCAGCCGTTGTCTATCTGTCTGTCTGTCCAGCACAGCCGTTGTCTGTCTTTCCGTCTCTTACGTATTTTGTTTCATTGAAATGTTAATTTTTTTATTTAACTCCTAAAAGACATTTTCTGCAATCACTGAACTTTCTTTCAACCCCTTAAATGTGAAATCTTTTCAAATTGCTTTTGACGGTGACCACAAAATGCCAACAAGATATACAAGAAAGCATAGATTTATGATTTCCATTCGGAACAATAAAAAAGAACTTTTAAACAGGAATTTTCCACTTCTTTGTTTTTGTTGTTTTGTTTTCACTTAAAGTTATTACAGCCACGTTAACAACCAACTGCTGGCTGTGTGTTTGTTGGTGGGAAGAATCCGTGCCAAACTCCCGACCAACTTTGAAATTATGAAGCTCACGCAAAAGCCGTGAGCACGGATCTCCAGAAAAGTTTCAGCTGCAACAGTGGCTAAAACTTTAACCTTTTTGTAGGTAGTGAAAAAACGAAATAGCAACGCATGAAGCCAATATCGTGGATCCATGCTGTGTTGGGGTAGAAAGAAGTCCTTTTAGTAAAATTATGTTGTTTTTTTTTTTTTTTTTAATTTTTTACTGTTTTGTATTTCTTTAGTTTATGTTTCACCTTCATCATCACCTTGATTCAAAAAAACCGTTAAAAAAAAAATTTTGTGCCGGAGTTACAAGAAAGCGTTGTGGTCAAGTGATTAGTAATTTTTTAAAAATTGTATAGCAAAATATTAGCTTCTGAAAAGAAAACAAGTAAAAAGGCGTTAAGTTCGGCCGGGCCGAACTTTGGATACCCACCACCTCGGGTATATATGTAAACCAACTTTCATCAAAATTCGGTGAAAATTTCATACCTTATACTCATATACCTCATACCGATCTGAACTATATACGACACGGATATAAGTCATTGTGTCAAATTTCAGTGAAATCGGATTATAAATGCGCCTTTTATGGGGCCAAGACTTTAAATCCAGATATCGGTCTACATGGCAGCTATATCCAAATCTGGACCGATTTGAGGCAAGTTGCATAAATATGTCGAAGAGCCTAACACTAAGCACTGTCCCAAATTTCGGCGAAATCGGACAATAAATGCCTCTTTTATGGGCCCTAAACCTTAAATCCAGAGATCGGTCTATATGGCAGCTATATTCAAATCTGGACCGATCTGGGCAAAATTGAAGAAGGACGTCGAAGAGCCTAACCAAACTCACTGTCTCAAATTTCAGCGAGATCGGACAATAAATGCGTCTTTTATGGCCCCAAAACCTAAAACCTAGATATCGGTCTATATGGCAGCTATATCCAAATCTGGACCGATCTGAGCGATATTGCAGAAGTATGCCAAGGGGCTTAACTCACTGTTTCAAATTTCGGCGACATCAGGCAATAAATGAGCATTTTATGGACCCAAAACCATAAATCAAGAAATCGGTCTATATGGCAGCTATATCCAAATTTGAACCGATCTGGACCAAATTGAAGAAATATGTCAAAGGGCCTAACACAACTCACTGTCCCAAATTTCAGCAAAATCGGATAATGAATGTGGCTATTATGGGCCTTACACCATAAATCGGAGGATCGATCTATATGGCAGCTATATCCAAATCTGGACCAATTTAACGAAGGATGTCTAAAGGCCTAACACAACTCACTGTCCCAAATTTCAGCAAAATCGGATAATAAATGCGACTTTTATGGGCCTAAGACTCTAAATCGAAGGATCGGTCTATATGTCAGCTATATCCAAATCTTGACCGATCTGAGCCAAATTGACGTAGAATGTCGAAGGGTCTAACACAACTCACTGTCCCAAATTTCAGCAAGATCGGATAATAAATGTGGCTTTTATGGGCCTAAGACCCTAAATCGGAGGATCGGTCTATATGGCAGCTATAACCAAATCTGAACCGATCTGAGCCAAATTGAAGAAAAATGTCAAAGGGCTTAATACAACTCACTGTCCCAAATTTCAGCAAAATCGGATAATAAATGTGGCTTTTATGGGCCCAAGACCCTAAATCGGAGGATCGGTCTATATGGCAGCTATAACCAAATCTGAACCGATCTGAGCCAAATTGAAGAAGAATGTCAAAGGGCTTAATACAACTCACTGTCCTAAATTTCAGCAAAATCGGATAATAAATGTGGCTTTTATGGGGCCAAGACCCTAAATCGGTGGATCGGTCTATATGGGGGCTATATCAAGATATAGTCCGATATGGCCCATTTTCGAACTTAACCTGCTTATGAACAAAAAAAAAGAATCTGTGCAAAGTTTCACCTCAATATCTCTATTTTTAAAGACTGTGGCGTGATTTCAACAGACAGACGCACAGACGGACGGACATGGCTAGATCGTCTTAGATTTTTACTGTGATCAAGAATACTTTTATAGGGTCGGAAATGTATATTTCGATGTGTTGCAAACGGAGTGATGAAATGAATATGCCCCCATACTTCGGTGGTGGGTATAAAAATATCCAAATTGGTCACAACAAGTAAAAACGTGGTAAGTTCGGATGGGCTGAATCTTTTTTACCCTCCACCATGGATCACATTTGTCGAGTTCTTTTCCCGGTATTATTTTTAGGTAAACAGAGGGTGAAGGAAAAGATTTGCTATGCTTTTGGAGCTATGTCAAGTTATGGTCCGATTCGGACCATAATTAGACTGAATATTGGAGTAAAAGTCACTGTGTAAAATTTCATCCAAATCGAATAAGAATGGCGCCCTCTAGAGGCTCAAGAAGTAAAATAGGGAGATCAGGTTATGGAGGAGCTTTATCAGGCTATGAACCGATTTAGACCATATTTGACATGTGTATTAAAGGTCTTGGGAGAAGCCGCTGTACAAAATTTCAGCCAAATCGGATAGTAATTGCGCCCTCTAGGGGCTCAAGAAGTCAAGTCCCCAGATCGGTTTATATGGGAGCTATAGCAGGTTATGGACCGAATTGGACCGTACTTGGCGCAGTTGTTGAGAGTCATAGTAGAACACTAATTGCAAAATTTCATATAAATCGGATAAAAATCGCGGCTTATAAGGGCTCAAAAAGTTAAATCGGGAGATCGGTTTATATGGGAGCTATATCATGTTCTTGACCGATTTGAACCGTACTTGGCAAAGTTATTGGGAGTCATAATAGAACACCAGGTACCAAATTTCAGCCAATTCGGATGAAAATTGCAGCTTCCAGGGACTCAGTAAATCAAATCGGAAGATCGGTTTATATGGTAGCTATATCAGGTTATAGACCGATTCGGACCGTACTTGGCACAGTTGTCGAAAGTCATAAAAAAATACGACATGCAAAATTTCAGCCTAATTGGACAAAAATTGGGGCTTCTAGGGGCTCAGTATGCAAAATCGGGTGATCGGTTTATATGGGAGCTATATCAGGTTATAGACCGATTCGGACCGTACTTGACGCAGTTATTGGGAGTCATAACAGAACACCAGGTACCAAATTTCAGCCAATTCGGATGAAAATTGCGGCTTCTAGGGGCTCAGTATGTCAAATCGGGAGATCGGTTTATATGGTAGCTATATCAGCTTATAGACCGATTAGGACCGTACAGTTGTCGAAAGTCATAAAAAAGTACGACATGCAAAATTTCAGCTCAATCGGACAAAAATTGCGGCTCCTAGGGGCTTAGTATGTCAAATCGGGAGATCGGTTTATATGGGAGCTATATCATGTTCTTGACCGATTTGAACCGTACTTGGCACAGTTATTGGGAGTCATAACAGAACATTATGTACCAAATTTCAGCCCAATCGGACAAAAATTGCGGCTTCCATGGGCTCCAGAAGTCAATTCGGGAGATCGGTTTATATGGGAGCTATATCAGGTTATAGACCGATTCGGACCGTACTTGACACACTTGTCGGAAATCATACAAAAATAGGACATGCAAAATTTCAGCCCAATCGGACAATAATTGCTTCTTGACCGATTTGAACCGTACTTGGCACAGTTATTGGGAGTCATAACAGAACATTATGTACCAAATTTCAGCCCAATCGGACAAAAATTGCGGCTTCCATGGGCTCAAGAAGTCAAATCGGGAGATCGGTTTATATGGGAGCTATATCCAAATCTGAACCGATATGGCTCATTTGCAATCCCCAACGACCTACTTTAATATAAAGTATCTGCGCAAAATTTCAACTACTACTAGGCTACTTACTATCTGAATTGCGACACGATCAGTGGGGTCCTAGATCAATATTTCGAGGTATTACACACGGAATGACTAGATTAGTATACCCCCATCCTATGGTGGTGGGTATAAAAATCTCTGTGTGGAGTATGATATAAAACTTTAAACATTTTTATACCCACCACCGACGGATGGAGGTATATTCATTTTGTCATTCCATTTGCAACACATCGAAATATCCATTTCCGACCCTATAAAGAATTTGTATTCTTGATCAGCGTAAAAATCTAAGACGATCTAGACATGTCCGTCCGTCTGTCCGTCTGTCTGTTGAAATCACGCTACAGTCTTCAAAAATAGAGATATTGAGCTGAAATTTTGCATAGGTTCTTTTTTTGTCCATAAACAGGTTAAGTTCGAAGATGGGCTATATCGGACTATATCTTGATATAGCCCCCATATAGACCGATCCGCCGATTTAGGGTCTTAGGCCAAAAAAGGCCACATTTATTATCCGATTTTGCTGAAATTTGGGACAGTGAGTTGTGTTAGGCCCTTCAACATCCTCCGTCAATTTGGCCCAGATCGGTTCAGATTTGGATATAGCTGCCATATATACCGATCCTCCAATTTAGGGTCTTAGGCCCATAAAAGCCACATTTAATATCCGATTTTGCTGAAATTTGGGACAGTAAGTTGTGTTAGGCCCTTTGACATCCTTCATTAATTTGGTCCAGATCGGTCCAGATTTGGATATAGCTGCCATATAGACCGATCCGCCGATTTAGGGTCTTAGACCCATAAAAGGCCCATTTCTTATCCGATTTTGCTGAAATTTGGGACAGTGAGTTATCTAAGGCCCTTCGACATCTTTTGCCAATTTGGCCCAGAACAGTCCAGATTTGAATATAGCTGCCATATAGACCGATCCGCCGATTTAGGGTCTTAGACCCATAAAAGCCACATTTATTTTCCGATTTTGCTGAAATTTGGGACAGTGAGTTGTGTTAGGATCTTCGACATGTATCTTCAACTTGGTCGAAATCGGTCCAGATTTGGATATAGCTGCCATATAGACCGATATCTCGATGAAAAGCCTCGGCCCAATAAAAGGCGTTTTTATAATCCGATTTCACTGAAATTTGACACAGTGACGTATGTTAGGCTTTTCGACGGCTGTGTCGTTTATGGTTCAGCTCGTTACTATATAGCTGCTAGGGGTCATAAGGTATGCATTTTTCCCCTTATTTGACGAAAGGTGGTTTATATATATACCCGAGGTGGTGGGTATCCAAAGTTCGGCCCGGCCGAACTTAACGCCTTTTAACTTGTTTTAATTAATTGTCTCAAATTCTCAAGAATATCATAAGCTGTTGGATTTTTGGAAAGCCCCTCCATGAATACCCACTGCAGTCCCCCCCAAAAAAAAAGACCAACTGCATGGGCTTAAAAATCCTCTTTGCTTAATACTATACCGTATACCTGGCATTACCTTCTTTGGCATGTTCGTCCTATCTTCAAAAGTCTGTTTGGGAAAGATGATG
The DNA here is from genome assembly GCF_963082655.1 of Stomoxys calcitrans. NCBI lineage: Eukaryota > Metazoa > Arthropoda > Insecta > Diptera > Muscidae > Stomoxys > Stomoxys calcitrans. The sequence goes on along the minus strand of NC_081552.1, from coordinate 256,587,009 downwards.
GATGAGAGGAAAAAAACCTTAAAAAAAAACTTAAACCCACTCAATTGTCAATCATGTATGGAAGAGCGCAGCTCAATTGTCATGTCTATTGTTAGAGTTGTTTCGTTTATCTCCGTTGTATGCTCCATTAGTTCGCTGTGAAAGGTTTTGAAATAATCACGACATCTTTTGCGGTGGTATCCTCAATGCTCCATGCTTCGATGGAGGCCTGGATGGTGGGGAGTTTGGCTTTCATTTTCAATGAAAGGAAACCCTGGGTAGTACGCATAAGGACTGGCAAAAGATTCCATGGCATTCACAATGTCAATGAAAATGCATAAAGCATATGGAAATATGATGGGGGGGTGGGGCGGCGAAAAATGATTTCCAAATGTCATTTGATTTGTCAATGAGCTTGTTGATGGGTACTCAGTCATCCATGGGGGAGAAATGATGGTTTATTCTCGTCTCCTTTGAATCGAATCAATTTTTCACTCGAACAAAACATGAGTGTTGTCCTTATAAATTATTCCATTTTTATTATATTTTTACGTATTCACAGCCAGCGGTGGCATACCAAAGTCATGCTAGTCTTCATTATTCATTATTTCCATTTGAAATCTTCCTCCGTTTGGGAACGAAATGGGGCTAAATAAAACAAATTTGCAAATTTTTGTTAAAGAACGCTTAGAAAGGGCGACAAGCCTCCCTCATTCAATTGTGATATCAAAATGTAGCAAAACAAATCATCAATCGTGGCTTATGTCTTTGTACGTTCATCCTTTGCTACTCTGCCTCTGTGATGTTTTCCCCCACCATATCACAGACTCTAGCGATTGTTTACCACATTTGTTATTTGATGGTGGTAAAATTGATTGTTTGCATTTACGATTGACAAATGTGAAAGTGGTGTTTGGTGGAAGCTTACCGGGCTTGGGTGTAGGCGTTCTCTAGCCGTGGGATTAAACAGAGAGCAGGAAAAGCATGACTTTGAGATGTTGAAATATAAGTGACTCTCCTCAGTTACGAGGTAAATTATCCAATTTGTGGCAAAGTTTTGGTTAGTAGGCGGCTAGTGCTTTTTTGTCAGTGCCCTCAAGAACTAAATTCAAAAAACTGCAAAGTCGGCCAGAATCGAAGTTCATTGGCCAAAAGTCGATGACTTTGGGGGGTATGGCTCAAAACCCTAAATCGGAGGATCGGTTTAAATGCAGCTATAACCAAATCTAAACCGATCTATGCCAAATCAACGAAGGATGTTGAAGGGCCTAACACAACTCACCGTCCCAAATTTCAGCAAAATCGGATAATAAATGTGCCAAAGGTCCTAAATCGGAGGATCGGTCTATATGGCAGCTATAACCAAATCTGATCCGATCTGGGCCAAATTATCGAAGGATGTTGAAGGGCTTAACACAACTCACCGTCCCAAATTTCGGCAAAATCGGATGAGAAATGTGTCTTTTATGGGCCTAAGACCCTAAATCGGAGGATCGGTCTATATGACAGCTATAACCAAATCTGAACCGATCTATGCAAAATTAACGAAGGATGTTGAAGGGCCTAACACAACTCACTGTCCCAAATTTCAGCAAAATCGGATAATAAATGTGGCTTTTATGGGCCCAAGACCCTAAATCGGAGGATCGGTCTATATGGCAGCTATAACGAAATCTGAACCGATCTGAGCCAAATTGAAGAAGAATGTCAAAGGGTTTAATACAACTCACTGTCTCAAATTTCAGCAAAATCGGGTAATAAATGTGGCTCTCATGGGCCTAAGACCCTAAATCGGCGGATCGGTCCATATGGGGGCTATATCAAGATATAGTCCGATATAGCCCATCTTCGAATTTAACCTGTTTATGGTAAACAAGTAAGGGCGTGCTAAGTTCGGCCGGACCGAATCTTATATATCCTTCACCATGGATGGCATTTGTCGAGTTCTATGCGCGGTATCTCTTTTTAGGCAAATAAAGAATATTGAATAAGAATTGCGCCTTGTTGGGGCTCAGAAAGCAAAATCGGGAGATCGCTTTATATGGGTGCTGTATCAAGCTATTGATCGATTTAGACCATATTAGACACTTATGTTGAAGGTTTCAAATTTGATGAGAATTGCGCCCTCTAGAGGCTGAAGAAGTCAAGATCCCAGTTTGGTTTATATGGCAGCTATAGCAGGTTAAATCAGATGAGAATTGCGCCCTCTAGAGGCTCAAGAAGTCAAGATCGGTTTATATGGCAGCTATATCAAAATATGGACCGATTTGGCCCGTTTACAATCCCAACCACACTACACCAATAAGAAGTATTTGCGCAAAATTTCAAGCGGCTAGGTTTACTCCTTCGAAAGTTAGCGTGCTTTCGACGGACGGACGGACAGACGGACGGACGGACAGATGGACGGACGGACAGACGGACGAACTTGGCTAGATCGACTTTAAATGTCATGACGATCAAGAATATATATACTTTATGGGGTCTCAGATGCATATTTCGAGGTGTTGCAAACAGAATGACGATATTAGTATACCCCCATCCTATGGTGGAGGGTATAAAAGCGACCTTCATTTAGTGCTTGCCAGTACAGTGTAATATGAGAATTTATCGCCGGTACAGTGTAATATGAGAAATCGTTGTTGTGTCTGTCTCATATTAAACACCTGCAGGTGTGTGGGTGTTTACCTTTGCTTTTGTCCAATAAACATCGTTGCCTTCGTACTAATTTCGTTGTACGAAAGCTGGCGACAAGAAAAATACTTTGTCTGAAGTAAAATGTACTCGAATACAACATACAATCACTGAAATCACGTTGTCTTCGTACACACCACACACAACTGTGCCATAAAGACCGATCTCTCGATTTAAGGTCATGAGCCCCTAAAAGCCGCATTCATTGTCCGATTTCGTCAAAATTCGGGACAGTGAGTTATGTTGGGCCCTTCGATATTCTTCTTCAATTTAGGTCAGATCGGTCCAGATTCTAATACAGCTGCCATATAGACCGATCTCTCGATTTAAGGTTTTGGGGCCATAAAAGGAACATTCTTTGTCCGATATCGCCGAAATTTGGGACAGTGAGTTGCGTTAGGTCCCTTGATATGTTTTCGCAATTTCGCCCAGATCGGTCCAGATTTGAATATAGCTGCCATATAGACCGATCTCTCGATTTAAGGTCTTGAGCCCATAAAATACATATTTATAGTGCGATTTCGCCGAAATTTGGAAGAGTGAGTTGTGTAAGGCCCTCCGACATTCTTCTTTAATTTGGCTCAGATCAGCCCAGAATTGGATATAGCTGTTATATACACCGATCTTTCGATTTAAGGTTTTTTTCTCATAAAAAGCGCATTTATTGTCCGATGTCGCCTAAAGATAGGACAGTGAGTTATGTTGGGCCCTTCGATATTCTTCTTCAATTTAGCTCAGATCGGTCCAGATTTTGATACAGCTGCCATATGGACCGATCTCTAGATTTAAAGTTTTGGGGCCATAAAAGGCGCATTTATTGTCCGATGGGGCCGAAAATTTGGGACGTTGAGTTAAGTTAAGTCCCTTGATACACTTCTGCAATATGGCACAGATCGGTACAGATTTGGATATATTGCCCAAAAAGTAATTGCGGATTTTTTAAAAGATAGTAAATGCATTTTTAATAAAACTTACAATGAACTTTAATCAAATATACTTTTTTTACACTTTTTTTCTAAAGCAAGCTAAAAGTCACAGATGATAACTGACAGAAGAAAGAATGCAATTACAGAGTCACAAGCTGTGAAAAAATTTGTCAACGCCGACTATATGAAAAATCCGCAATTACTTTTTGGGCAACCCAATAGCTGTCATACAGACCGATATCTCGATTTATGGTCTTGGCCCCATAAAAGGCGCAATTGAACAATGACTTGTTTTTATAAGTATTTGCTCTAAATCGGATCATATGTCTTTATAGCTGATGTCCTTATAGCACCGGATTTTGACGAAATGTGGTTTACATATATACCCGAGGTTATGGGTATCCAAAGTTCGGCCCGGCTGAACTTAACGCCGTTTTACTTGTTGTCTTATTGTTTAATGTTATCATTTAACTTTTGCTGCTACCCTCGCATTTAGCCTTTACACATGGTACATAGGTTTCCCTACAGGCAGATATATTTTTAAATTTTTTTGTTGCATAGCTGCTCTCGTTTGTTTGTTGTTTTGCCATTCTTGAACTTTGCTAATGGGAGTAATTCGTCTGTAGTCAATCTAGGAAAGTCTGCTGTTACTGGAACAAATCATTACCTTCGCCACTGAGAGCATTATAAAATGAAGAAATATGTACTCCAAGTAGTCTTTGCAATGAATTCCCTTCTTGGTTAATTGGACGATTTTCTCATTATCCTCATATATAAAGAAGGAATTGTTTATTTTAAAGGCTACGAAATATATCTCCTCAACAAATCAATTCTCTGATCTTCATTCTATGCTAATGCCCTTCAACACCCACATAAAATGCAACCTATCTATGTTGTTCTAAACACACACACACACACAAACATCAAATAATCAGCTTAAGCCTCATATAGGATATTTCTTCCAATTTGATTCCATGACTTAGTGCTTGAACAAGTTACTTTAAAGCTTAACTACTTCTAAATACCAAAATGGGTAAGGGGATTAACTCTACATATTACAGGGCAATTAGTCCTGTAGCGAGTTTTTTGTAAGGTTGAATGTTCAAGAAGCTTCATCATGATTAGTAGGGGTTAAAACAGTGGTGGGCATAGCAACATATGAGCACACTATTTCCAATTCGCAATTTTCATTTCATCGTCTTAAAATATGGATCTAGTCATGTCCGTCCGTCTGTCGAAATCACGATAACGGTCGAACGTGTAAAGCTATCCGCTTGAAATTTTGCAGAAAACTGGTAAAGAAGGGAAAAAGTCGGGCGCAGCCGACTATATAATACCCTACACCACCGAGTCTCAATACATACTACTTTTAATTCGTGCAACCTTTGTTGAAATCATGCCAGACTTTAATTTTGCATACCTATTGAAATATTGTTTGGAACCCAGTGAGAATTTTTTTCGATAGGACCTAAATTGTGGCTACTCCAGTCTAGAAAGGTTATTTCGGACAAAAGATATTTATTAGATATATCTCTAAATCTATACCGACTCTAATAAAGAAAAGAGCTAAGCCCATTGACAAGTATACCAAAAGACTCAGAATGACTTTTTAAATCGATTAAGCTATGTCCGCCTGTCTGTCTGTCCGTCTGTTCATATTAACTTGTGTACAAAGTTGCGATTTTCATTTGAAGGCCTTAAAATATGGATCTAGTCATGTCCGTCCGTCTGTCGAAATCACGATAGCGGTCGAACGTGTAAAGCTATCCGCTTGAAATTTTGCACATATACTTACTATTGATGTAGGTCGTAGGGGATTGAAAATGGGCCATATCGCTTCAGATTTGGACAAAGCCCCCCCGGAAGCCACAATATTTGTCCGATTTGGCTGAAATTTTTTCATGTAGTGTTTGCTGTGACTTCAAACACTGTGCCAAGAACGGTCCAAATCCGTGTATAACCTGATATAGCTGCCATATAAACCGATCTCCCGTTTTGACTTCTTGAGCCCCTACAAGCAGAAATTTTTGTCTGATTTGGCTGAAATTTTCCACATTGCGTTCTGTTATTGCTTGCAACAACTTTGCCAAGTACGTTCAAAATTGGCTATAGCCTGGTAAAGCCCACATATAAACCGGTCTCTAGATTATACTTGTTCGGTTCCTAGAAGCTTTAATATTTGCTGTTCAGATAAAAGTTTGGTGTGTAGAATAAGAATAAATTTTTAGCAGAATCCAAGTAAAAGTTAAATGAAAGTGTAATGGCTTTTCGCTCTTGCTATTACTCTTGAAATTTAAGACAAGTAAAAAGGCGTCAAGTTCGGCCGGGCCGAATTTTGGATATCCACCACCTGGGGTATATATGTAGACCTCCTTTCATCGAAATTCGCTAAAAATGCATACCTTATGCCCCATATAAGCTATTGGGTTGCCCAAAAAGTAATTGCGGATTTTTCATATAGTCGGCGTTGACAAATTTTTTCACAGCTTGTGACTCTGTAATTGCATTCTTTCTTCTGTCAGTTATCATCTGTTACTTTTAGCTTGCTTTAGAAAAAAAGTGTAAAAAAAGTATATTTGATTAAAGTTCATTAAAAAATCCGCAATTACTTTTTGAGGAACCCAATATATCGAAATATGTTTCAATTTGGACCAAATACTAATATAAACAAATCATTGTTCAATTGTGTATAAGAAAATATTGGTGTTCTTAGTAGCTATATCTAAAAATAAACCGATCTGAACCATATACTACAAGGATGTCGAAAGCCTAACACAAGTGAAGGTTCAGTGAGATCGGATTATAAATGCCCCTTTTATAGGGCCAAGACTTCAAAACGAGATATCGGTCTGTATGGCAGCTATATCCAAATCTGGACTGAATTGGACCAAGTAGCAGATAAATGTCGAAGAGCCTAACACAACTCACTGTCCCAAATTTCGGCGAAATCGCACAATAAATGCGCCTTTTAGGGCCCCAAAACCTTAAATCGAGAGATCGCTCTATAAGGGAGCTATAACCAAATCAGGACCGATTTGAGCCAAATTCAATAATGGTGTCGAAAGTCTTAAAACAACTCTTTGTCCCAAATTTCCGGTGACATCGGACAATATATGCGCCTTTTATGGGCTCAAAACTTTAAATCGAAAGATCGGTCTATATGGCAGCTATATCCAAATCTGTACCGATTTGTACCATATTGCAGAAGTATGTTGAGGGGCTTAACACGACTCACTGTCCCAAATTTCGGGGACATCGGAAAATAAATGTGAATTTTATGGGTACAAAACTGTAAATCGAGAGATCGGTCTATATGGCAGCTATATTCAAATCTGGGCCGATGTGGACCAAATTAAAGAAGAATGTCGAAGGGCTTAACACAACTGGTTGTACCAAATTTCAGCAAAATCTGATAATAAATGTGGCTTTTATGGGCCTAAGATTCTAAGTCGGAGGATCGGTCTATATGGCAGCTATATCCAAATTTGGACCGATCTGGGCCAAATTGAAACAAGATGTTGAAGGGCCTAACACAACTGCCTGTACCAAATTTCAGCAAAATCGGATAATAAATGTGGCTTTTATGGCCCCAAATGCTTAAATCGAGAGATCGGTCTATATGGCAGATATATCCAAATCTGGACCTATCTTCGCGAAATTGCTGAAATATGTCAAGGGGCTTAACATAACTCACTGCTCTAAATTTTGGCGAAATTAGGCAATAAATAGGTATTTTATGGGCCTAAGACCTTAAATCGAGTGATCGAATGATGTTGGAGGGCCTAACACAACTCACTGTCTTAAAATTCATTAAAATCGGCTAGTAAATGTGGCTTTTAGGGGCCTAAAACCCCAAATCGAAGGATCGGTCTATATGGCAGCTATATCCGAATCTGGACCTATCTGAGCCAAATTATCGAATGATGTCGAAAATTCATCAAAATCGGATAGTAAATGTGGCTTTTATGGGCCTAAGACCCTAAATCGAGTGATCAGTCTATATGGCAGCCATATCCAAATCTGGGCCGATGTAGGTCAAATTGTAGAAAGATGTCCAAGGGCCTAACACAACTCACTGTCCCAAATTTCAACAAAATCGGATAGAAAATGTGGCTTTTATGGGCCTAAGACCCTAAGTCGGCGGATCGGTTTATATGGCAGCTATATCCAAATCAGGACCGATCTGTGCAAAATTGACGAAGGATGTTTAGGGGTCTAACACACCTCACAGTCCCAAATTTCAGCAAAATCGGATAATAAATGTGGCTTTTATGGGTCTAAGACCATAAATCGGCGGATCGGTCTATATGGGGGCTATATCAAGATATCGTCCAATATAGCCCATCTTCGAACTTAACCTGCTTATGGACAAAAGAAGAATCTGTGCAAAATTTCAACTCAATATCTCTATTTTTATAGACTATACACTTTTGGCACGGATTTGCAAGATATCTCACCTATAGTATATGTGTTCTCAATTTGCTTTCTAGTGCCTAGTTCACTCCAAAAGTTCAAAACAACAAATGTTTTGAATAATATTTCACAATATTTTCAAGACATCATTCAAGGTTTCCTGCAAACTTAAAATATTTCATAGCTTGTCATTAACAACTCCTGAATTGTCTTCGTAGCTCCCCGGCATTATGGCTCTCTTTGGTTATTCAAACTTAAGTGCATAGTTTTGGCACTTCAATTGTGTAAAATTGTTGACCCTAACTGCCAGCAAGGTATTCCTTCCTTTGCATCAGTACACACCTAAGTGAAATGTCTTCATTTTAGTTTTATTTACACTTTACTTTAATTTCCTTATTATGTTCAAATTGTGATTTTCCCTTTAGCTCGTTCCAGTTCTCGTCTATTTCTGTTATTTCTATTTTGCCTTGAACGCACATTGCCGCTCACACTGGTGCCAGGCAAACGTAGACATCAACACTAACACCTAGGAACAAGGATATTGCTGTTACCGTTACTATCGCAAAACTACAACTAGACTAACACCCTCATCCACATCCACCGACAAGCATGAGTCAGGGGTATACACACTTGCAAGCTAGCACTCACCAAAGTAAGTTTATGTGGCCATAATGTTAAGTGTCTGTAAGTGAGTGCGAGTGTGTGTGTGTGTGTGTGTGCGAGCTGTCGTTGGTTCAGTGTGTAGGTTGCAGCACTGTGCTGCTGTGGCTGTAAATGCCGGAAAATTATTTCCGCTCTCCTTGTGGTGATGGCAATTTTGAGTGCGAAATAAAAGTAAATGCTTGGCGTTTTTTTTTTTTGTTAAAGCACCTACTCTGCTTCCTCTCTATCTTCCATTTCTTTGCTACTTTCTTTGCTTTGCAACCAGACCCCAGTTTGAATGTTGAATGTTTCCAGTTTCGTTCTCTCTCCCCCCCCCCCCCCCCCCCCCACCGTCACAAGGTTGGGTCCCTCGATAAACATTGTAAGCCATATAATTTAGTGCAAAATGCTATTTTTATTCCGTTTTATGGTCATTGTAAGTTGTCGAAATTAAAATTGAGATCTTAAACGTTGTTAACAGTGCCAAAAGTGTTTCAAATAGAATGCCATGATTACAAGTGTTTTGAAAATAATTCAATGCCGAATTATGAATTCATTCATCAAATTGAGTAGTGTGCAAAGTGAAGATGGGTAACTTTAAAGCCTAAGCTCACGGCGATGTCTGACAGTTCGTTTACTTTTTATACCCACCACCGAAGGATGGGGGTATACTCATTTGGTCATTCCGTTTGCAACACAACGAAATATCCATTTCCGAACCTATAAAATATATATATTCTTGATCAGCGTAAAAATCTAAGACGATCTAGACTAGATGTCCGTCCGTCTGTCTGTTGAAATCACGCTACCGACTTTAAAAATAGAGATATTGAGCTGAAAATTGGCACAGATTCTTCTTTTGTCCATAAGCAGGTTAAGTTCGAAGATGGGCTATATCGGACTATATCTTAATATAGCACCCATATAGACCGATCCTCCGATTTAGGGTCTTAGGTCTATAAAAACCACATTTATTATCCGATTTTGTTGAAATCTGGGATAGTGAGTTATGTTAGACCCCTCGACATTCCTCTTCAATTTGGCCTAGATCGGTTCAGATTTGGATGTGGCTGCCATATAGACCGATCTCTCGATTTAAGGTTTTGGGCCCATAAAAGGCGCATTTATTGTCCGATTTCGCCAAAATTTGGGACAGTGAGTTATGTTAGGCCTGTCGACATCTTTCTGCAATATGGCCCAGATCGGTTCAGATTTGAATATAGCTGCCATATAGACCGATCTCTCGATTTAGGGTTTTGGGTCCATAAAAGGCGTATTTTTTGTCCGATTTCGCCAAAATTTGGAACAGTGAGTTATGTTAGACCCGTCGATATCGTTCTGCAATATGGCACAGATCGGTCCTGATTTGGATATAGCTGCCATATAGACCGATCACTCGATTTAAAGTTTTGGGCGTATTAAAAGCGTATTTATTATCCGATTTTGCTGAAATCTGGGAAAGTGAGTTATGTTAGACCGTTCTGCTTCCTTCTTCAATTTGGCAGAGATCGGTACAGATTTGGATATAGCTGCCATATAGACTGATCCGCCGATTTGGGGTCTTAGGCCCATAAAAGACAAATTTATAATCCGATTTTGCTGAAATTTGGTACAGTAAGTTATGTTAGGCCTTTCGATATTCCTCTTCAATTTGGGTCAGATCGGTTCAGATTTGGATATAGCTGCCATATAGACTGATATCTCGATTTAAGGTTTTGGGCCCATAAAAGGCACATTTACTATCCTATTTCGCTGAAATCTGGGAAAGTGAGTTATGTTAGACCCTTCTGCTTCCTTCTTCAATTTGGCTGAGATCGGTACAGATTTGGATATAGCTGCCATATAGACCGATCCGCCGATTTGGGGTCTTAGGTCCATAAAAGACAAATTTATTATCCGATTTTGCTGAAATTTCGGACAGTGAGTTATATTAGTCCTGTCGACATCCTTTTTTAATTTGGCTCAGATCGGTTCAGTTTTGAATATAGCTTCCATATAAACCGATCTCTCGATTTAAGGTCTTGGGCCTATAAAAGGCGCACTTATTATCCGATTTCGCCCAAATTTGGGACAGTGAGTTATGTTAGACCCTTCTGCTTCCTTCTTCAATTTGGCAGAGATCGGTACAGATTTGGATATAGCTGCCATATAGACCGATCTGCCGATTTAAGGTTTTGGGCCCATAAAAGGCGAATTTATTGTCCGATTTCGCCCAAATTTCGGACAGTGAGTTGTGTTGGATCCTTCATCATTCGTCTTCAATTTGGCTCAGATCGGGTCAGATTTGGATATAGCTGCCGTATAGACCGATCTCTCAATTTAAGGTTTTGGGCCCATAAAAGGCACATTTGTTAACCGATTTCGCTGAAATTTTTACACTTAAACTTATGTTAGGCTTTTCGACGTCCGTATCGTATATGGTTCGGAACGGTCTTAATTTGGATATGGATTGGACCAAAAAACCAAGATTTGTTGATTGAACAATGACTTGTACGTATTAGCCCACTCAATGTCCGTATCGAATTTGGTCCAAATCGGACCTTGTTTCTATTTAGCTGCTATGGGGGGCATAAATTATGCAATTTTCACCGAATTATGACGAATGGAGGTTTACATATATACTCGAAGTGGGGGGTATCCAAAGTTCGGGCCGGCCGAACTTAACGCCATTTTACTTGTTGTTGTTGTAGAAGTGTTTTGTGTTCTATCTTTCGTCTGCTTGGCTCGGTTGAGTGTTGGACTAAGTTGGGGTGCTTCCAGAGGGATCTGGTCCTGAGATGAGTGAGTCTGGCTGGGCAGATAAACAGGTGACGTATGTCGTGTGGTCTCTGGTCACAATCGGGAAATATATTCTGCACGTTGGCATCAATCCTTGGTCTGTAGGAATTGAGGCGACTGCATCTGTCGGATCGTAATAGAGCCAGAACTACTTTGGTTTGCCGTGGGAGGTCAATTTCTTCAGGTGCAATGGGAGGCGGTCGTTCTCCAAGGACCACATTCACTCGGTAGCTATTCATCGCATCTGCTACAGTGTCTGCATAAATGTTGTCTAGGCCCGCTTGATACCCAGCTTGATCTAGAGGTTCTCTCTTGTAGCGCTGGACCTCATGCTCTAGATCATCTAGATCTGCCTTAAGTCTTCAGGGCGGTAAATACCTATCCACAAGATGATGATATGGATGGTCTCTGCGATAACAGCCCAAAAAAGGTATTGCCTAGACAGCATATCTTCGCACTGGTAGTATGTGTGTGTCCTGATGGTGGTGGTACACGTGAGAACTGAGGAGATCGATTCTGAGGTGGTCGATTCTTAGAGCATCCTAAATCCAAATCGGTCCTTAGAAAAATTTACCATATCGACGAATAATTTTTAATCACAATTAGAAATATAACCATGGTGTTGGGTATGCTAAGTTCGTTCCGGCCGAAGTTTATGCTTTTTTACTTGTTATGACTGTACACAGTTCATTCCTACCAAACTTTACGCGTTTTTACTTAGATTTTTTTTTTACATTTCAAATTCTTTTTTTTTTATTCTGCAGACTTTAAATTAAATATTTGACTTCCTTCGTAAAATATAAAGAGAAACTTGAGACAGCATTTGCGATGCGTGACGACCTTAGACACCACCAGCATTGACCCTTCAGGGCCATTAATTTCCAAACCTTTTCTTGTAGGCCATCAATTCATGCGACTACACTAAAAATAATAAAAAAAAAAAAACAAAAAGGATAGCCAACGTTTTCTTCTCTGGCATTGACCCTCATTTCTCTCTGAATTTTATTGAATGCTAAAAGGTAAATGGATTTCTTTTCATTTCATTTTATTTGGGCATTCCTTTTGTTGGATAACAAAAATTAACAATTGGATGGAGTTATTTGTTGGAATGAAATTTTTTTTTTTTTCTTCATCTCTGTTCAATGTTGAATTAACATCAGTACCTTAAATTATTACACTCTCACCCTGCGGGATGAATTGTAAATAATGTTTGATTGGACTAAAGGGTATGGTCGCAAGGGGATGGTGAAGGAGAACATATACATATTTTCTTGTATGAAGGGTTTTATTTTAGACATGTGGTTTTCAATCAGGCCATAGTTTTTCCTAGTTGGTCATGGTGCCAGTTGAATTGTTGACTATTTCCTGGAAATCGACAAAAAGGCCTCTTGGCTGGAATTTATTCAAGTTAGTCCCGGTCTACCTACCCCAAGTTATTTTTATACAAGCAAACGCGTGCTAAATTCGGCCAGGCCGAATGCCCTCCACCTTGGATCGCATTTGTCAAGTTCCGTGCCCGATATCTCCTTATTGGCAAACAAAGGATAATGGATAAGATTTTCTATGTTATTGGAGCTATACCAAGTTATGAACCGATTGGGGCTATTCTTGGCTGACCGTTAGAGTCCAAAGTGGAAATCATTGTGCCAAATCGGATGATAATTGCGCCCTCTAGAGGCTCAAGAACTAAAATCGGGAGATCGGTTTGTATGGGAGCTATATCAGGTTATTAACCGATTTTCACCATACTTAGCCCAGTTGCAGCAGCAGCACGCATATATCGGGTTGCCCAAAAAGTAAAGGTGCCATCAGGAGATACAAGTTGCCTACAGTGGAACCTGTCTCCTTGGGTGGAGAGAATGGTCCATTTGCAGAATGCGCCAAATACCTGGTTGTTTTGCTGGACGGGAAATTGAACTTCAAGTCCAACATTGTGGAAGGGCAAGAAAGGCCACTCTTGCCTTGCAAAAGTTGGTGGTTTAGACCGCGTGCAATGCATTTGGTATATACTGCAGTCTTCAGACCTTTTAGGCTATATGGTGTTGTGGTCTGGTGGACGGCGCTTCAAAAGTTCACGTACTGCTCAATACTTAACCGAGATATACTTCAGAAAGCTATACGTGCAACAGCAAAGTGGGCCACCGAAATTGGTCTAGGTATAAATCCGTGCAAGACAGAAGTAGTTTTTTTCAGCAGGAGATACAAGTTGTCTACAGTGGAACCTGTCTCCTTGGTTGGAGAGAATGATCCATTTACAGAATGCGCAAAATACCTGGGTGTTTTGCTGGATGGCAAATTGAACTTCAAATCCAACATTGTGGAAAGGGCAAGAAAGGCCACTCTTGCCCTATACACCTGCAAGAGAGCCATTGGCAAAAGTTGGGGTTTTAGACCGCGTGCCATGCATTGGGTATATACTGCAGTTGTCAGACCTACAATGCTATATGGTGTTGTGGTCTGGTGGACGGCGCTTCAAAAGTTCACCTACTGCTCAATACTTAACCGAGATATACTTCAGAAAGCTCTTCGTGCAACAGCAAAGTGGGCCACCGAAATTGGTCTAGGTATAAATCCGTGCAAGACAGAAGTAGTTTTTTTCAGCAGGAGATACAAGTTGCCTACAGTGGAACCTGTCTCCTTGGGTGGAGAAAATGATCCATTTACAGAATGCGCAAAATACCTGGGTGTTTTGCTGGACGGCAAATTGAACTTCAAACCCAACATTGTGGAAAGGGCAAGAAAGGCCACTCTTGCCCTATACACCTGCAAGAGAGCCATTGGTAAAAGTTGGGGTTTTAGACCGCGTGCCATGCATTGGGTATATACTGCAGTCTTCAGACCTTTTAGGCTATATGGTGTTGTGGTCTGGTGGACGGCGCTTCAAAAGTTCACCTACCGCTCAATACTTAACCGGATCCAAAGGATGTCTTGTTTGTGCATTTTCTTCTTATGCCTCTGGGTGGCTACCCAAATTTCAGCGATCACTGCCGTGGCGGCTACAGACACTGTGTGATCCTTGATACAATATCCGATGTTCCAGGCGGTGTAGACTACACCCTACCTTAGCTGCTTTTTGATAAAATTACTGTACCACTATTTCTGATAGAACCGATTGGAACTGCGATATCCCTGGTTACAGAAGTCACATAGACTTCTATACGGATGGTTGCAAATTAAACGACCAGGTGAGTTTTGGGGTGTACTCTTAAGATCTAGAACTGGTCATATCGAAAAGGTAACCCGACCAAGCAGAGATGCTTGCAATTAAGGAAGTAGTGGAATGGCTAAGATATAATGTCATTACGACGATTGGCATAAATATCTTCTCAAGTATTACCAAACAATGTAAGTTTCTTAAAAATTCTTGTTCTGCTTTCCTGTACCTGGCAGTGATTTGTCTGTTGCTCTAATGATTTATGTCATTGTCACTTTCCGAGTTTTCGATCAAGTTGCTCAATACACTGAATGCTTTTGTCAAATTTCAGTGAAATCATATTATAAATGCGCCTTTATGGGCGCAAGACATTAAATCGACGAATCGGTCTATATGGCAGCTATATCCAAATCTGAACCGATTTGGGCCAAGTTAAAAAAAATTAGAAGAGCCTAACTCACTATCCCAAATTTCGGCGACATTAAATGCCTCTTTTACAGGCCCAAAGCCTTAAATCGAGAGATCGGTCTATATGACTATAGCTATATCAAATTTTGGACCGATCTGGACTAAATTGAGGAAGGATGTCGATGCGCCTAACACAACTCACTTTCCCAAATTTTGGAAAAAGCGGCTAATAAATGCGCCTTTATGGACGCAAGACTTTAAATAGACAAATTGGTCTATATGGCAGATATATCCAAATCTGGACCGATCCCTGTCCAAATTGAAAAATATGTCGAAGGGCCTTACACAACTCACTGTCCAAAATTTCAGCAAAATCGGATAATCAATGTGTCTTTAATGGGCCTAAGACCATAAATCGGAGGATCGGTCTATATGGCAGATATATCCAAATCTGAACCGATCTGTGCCAAATTGACGAAGGATGTCGAAGAGCCTAACACTACTCACTGTCCAAAATTTCAGCAAAATCGGATAATAAATGTGTCTTTAATGGGCCTAAGACCATAAATCGGCGGATCAGTCTATATGGGGGCTATATTAAGATATTGTCCGATATAGCCCATCTTCGAACTTAACCAGCTTTCGGAGAAAAAAAAATCTGTGCAAAATTTCAGCTCAATATCTCTATAATTATTGCCCAATTTCGCTGAAATTTAAAACAGTGCGTGACTTTAAGCATTCCGACATCGGAGCTAAGTATGGTTCAGATCTGACTATATTTAGATATAGCCGACATATAGTCCTATCTGCCGATAAAGTGT
This sequence comes from Stomoxys calcitrans, assembly GCF_963082655.1. Taxonomy (NCBI): domain Eukaryota; kingdom Metazoa; phylum Arthropoda; class Insecta; order Diptera; family Muscidae; genus Stomoxys; species Stomoxys calcitrans. Next base: position 256,571,197 of record NC_081552.1, on the reverse strand, counting down.
CTGAAACCCATAAAATCTTTATTTTTTAACCGATTGTGATGAAATTTTAAACAGTGAGTATTATCTTAGGCCTCCTGACATAGGACCCAAATATGTTTTAGGTCGGACTATATTTAGATATAGCTGCCATATGGACTGATCTGCCGATAAAGGATCTGAAGCCCATAGAAGCTTTATTATACCCTGCACCACCTTTGTGGTACAGGGTATTATAGAATTGTGCGTTTGTTTGTAACGCTAAGAAGGAGAAGAGCTAGACCCATTGATAAGTATACGTATCGGCTTACAATCACTTTCTGATTCGATTTAGCTATGTCCATCCGTCGATCCTTCTGTCCGTCTGTCTGTCTGTCCATGTATTCTTGTAATCAAGGTACTAGTCGCATATGTTGTTCGATTTTCACAAAATTTTGCATAAGTATCTTTTTTGGTCCAAGGACGAACGCCATTGATTTTGAAAAAAAAATCGGTCCAGGTTTAGATATAGCTTCCATATATATCTTTCATCCGATGTGACCTTTTAAGGCTGTAGAAGCCACAATTTTTGTTCGATCCTTACAAAATTTGGCACGAGGTGCTTTTTGTGACGTCCCAGTATGTGTGCCAAAGTTTATCAGAATCGGATCAGATTTAGATATAGCTCCCATATATATCTTTCATCCGATTTGACCTATTAAGGCTGTAGAAGGCACATTTTTGGTCCGATCCTTACAAAATTTGAAATGAAGTGTGTTTTTAGACGTCTTAATATGTGTGCAAAATTTCATTGAAATCGGTTCTTATTTAGATATAGCACCCATATATAACTTTCATCCGATTTGACCTATTAAGGCTGTAGAAGGCACAATTTTGGTCCAATCTTTACCAAATTTGGCACGAAGTGTTTTTTTGCACGTTTTAATATGTGGGCGAAATTTCATCTGAATCGGATCAGATTTATATATAACTCCCATATATATCTTTCATCGGATATGGTCTTTTAAGGCTGTAGAAGGCACAATTTCGGTCCAAGCTTTACCAAATTTGGCACGAAGGGCTTTTTTTGACGTTGTAGTATGTGTGCCAAATATCATCTGAATCGGATCAGATTTATGTGTAGCTTCTATATATAAGTTTCATCCGATTTGACCTATTAAGGCTGTGGAAGGCACAATTTTGGTCAGATCTTTACCAAATTTGACACGAAGTGCTTTTTTGACGTCCAAGTATGTTTACCAAATTTCATAGGAATCAGTTCAGATTTAGATATAGCTCCCACATATATCTTTCATCCGATTTGACCTATTAAGGCTGTAAAAGGCACAATTTTGGTCCGATCTTTACTAATTTTGGCACGAGGTGCTTTCTGTGGCGTCCCAATATGTTGGCAAAATTTCATCTGAATCGGATCAGATTTATATATAGCTCCCATATATATCTTTCATCCGATATGGTCTTTTAAGGCTGTAGAAGGCACAATTTTGCTTCGATCCTTACAAAATTTGGCACGAAGTGCTTTTTGTGACGTCCCAGTATGTGTGCCAAATTTTATCAGAATCGGATCAGATTTAGATATAGCTCCCATATATATCTTTCACCCGATATGGTC
>NC_081552.1:256540418-256569409 GCF_963082655.1 Stomoxys calcitrans | reverse complement strand
AAGGCAACCAACTCTTAACAAGCAAAAAGGCGTAAAGTTCGGCCGGGAGGAACTTTGGATACCCACCACCTCGGGTGTATGTGTAAACCACCTTTAATCAAAATTCGGCGAAAATTTCATACTTTATGTCCCAAAGCAGTTATATCAAAATGTGTTCCGATTTGGACCAAATACTAATAATAATACACCGATCTGAACCATATACGACACGGATGTCGAAAAGCCTAACATAAGTCCCTGTGTCAAATTTCAATGAAATCGAATTATAAATGCGCCTTTAATGGGGCCAAGACTTTAAATCGAGATATCGGTCTACATGGCAGCTATATCCAAATCTGGATCGATCTGGGCCAAATTGAAGAAGAATGTCGCAGGTCCTAACACAACTTACTGTTTCAAATTTCAACGATATCGGACAATAAATGCGCCTTTTATGGCCCCAAAAGCTAAAACCGAAAAATCGGTCTATATGGCAGCTGTATACAAATCTGGACCGACTTGTGCGATATTTCTGAAGTATGTCAAGGGGCTTAACCTAACTCACTGTCCCAAATTTCGGCGAAATCGGACAATAAATGCGCCTTTTATGGGCCCAAAACCTAATATAGAGAAATCGGTCCATATGGCAGCTATATACAAATCTAAACCGATCAAGGCTAAGTTGAAGAAATATGTTGAAGGGCCTAAAAAAACTCACTGTACCAAATTTCAGCAAAATCGGACAATAAATGTGGCTTTTATGGGCCCAAGGCCCAAAATCGGAGGATCGGTCTATATGGCAGCTGTATCCAAATCTAGACCGATCTGGGCGAAATTAACGGACAAAGTCGAAGGGCCTGACACAACTCACTGTCTCAAATTTCAGCAAAATCGGATAATAAATTTGGCTTTTATGGGCCCAAAACCTTAAATAGTGAAATTGGTCCATATTTCACTATTTAAGGTGATCTGGACCGATCAAGGCTAAGTTGAAGAAATATGTCGAAGGGCCTAAGAAAACTCACTGTCTCAAATTTCAGCAAAATCGTACAATAAATGTGGCTTTTATGGGCCCAAGGCCCAAAATCGGAGGATCGGTCTATATGGCAGCTATATCCAAATCTAGACCGATCTGGGCGAAATTGACGGACAAAGTCGAAGGGCCTGACACAACTCACTGTCCCAAATTTCAGCAAAATCGGATAATAAATGTGGCTTTTATGGGCCCAAAACCTTAAATCGAGAGATCGGTCTATATGGCAGCTATATCCAAATCTGAACCGATCAAGACCAAATTGAAGAAAGATGTCGAAGGGCCTAAGACAACTCACTATCTAAAATTTCAGCAAAATCGGACAATACATGTGTTTTTTTTTTGGACCCAAGGCCCTAAATCGGAGGATCGGTCTATATGACAGCTGTATCCAAATCTGAACCGATCTGGGCGAAATTGGCGGACAAAGTAGAAGGAGCTATCGCAACTCACTTTCCTAAATATCAACAAAATCGGCTAATAAATGTGGCTTTTATGGGCCCAAGACCCTAAATCGGAGGATCGGTCTATATGGCAGCTATATCCAAATCTATACCGATTTGAGCAAAATTGACGGAGAAAGTCGTAGGGCCTAGCATAACTCACTGTCCCAAATTTCAGCAAAATCGGATAATAAATGTGGCTTTTATGGGCTTAAGACCCTAAATCGACGGATCGATCTATATGGCAGCTATATCCAAATCTATACCGATTTGGGCAAAATTGACGGAGAAAGTCGAAGGGCCTAGCATAACTCACTGTCCCAAATTACAGCAAAATCGGACAATAAATGTGGCTTTTATGGGCTTAAGACCCTAAATCGACGGATCGGTCTATATGGGGGCTATATCAAGATATAGTCCGATATAGCCCATCTTCGAACGTAACCTGCTTATGGACCAAGAAAGAATGTGTGCAAAATTTCAGCTCAATATATCTATTTTTAAAGACTGTAGCGTGATTTCAACATACAGACGGACAGACGGAGGGACATGGCTAAATCGTCTAAGATTTTTACGCAGATCAAGAATATGTATACTTTATAGGGCGAAAGTGGATATTGCGATGTGTTGCAAACGGAATGACAAAATAAATATACCCCCATCCTTCGGTGGTGGGTATAAAAAAGCATGAAATCGTTATTTGAATTGTATGATCTACAATATATAATTTAATGTTTAACGATAAATGCATGCAAATGTTGACCGTGACTACGCCTCAAATGGTCCAACCGCCTAGTCCATTTTTGGAGTACTCTTTCCAACATTTCGTGCTTCAATGTTGTCTTCCAATGCATCAATTGAAGCGGACATGAGCTTTAACATAGCTCCACAAAAAGTAGCCTAAAGGCGTTTAATCGCACAATCTCGGCGGCCAATCGACCGGTGCCGAGCGTGAAATAAAATGTTCACCGAACTCGCCTCTCAACAAGTTCAATGTTATGCGTGCTGTGTGGCATGTGGCACCGTCTTGTTGAAACCACATGTCATGCAAGTCAAGCTCTTGCATTTTCGGCAAAAAAAAAACCCTGGATATCATCTCAAGATGGCGCTTACCATTCCCAGTTGTGTTTGGATTCGCATCATCCTTGAAGAAGTACGGTCCAATGATGCTACCAGACCATAAACCGAACCAAATTGTGACTTATTCTGGATGCATTGGCAGCTCTTGCAATGCTTCTGGCTGATTTTCACTCCAAAATCGAAAACTCTGCTTATTTACGTACCCATTGAGCCAAAAATGAGCTTCGTCGCTCAATGGAAGAGGCGCTCGATGAACTTTCTTAACAGAGCACGTATTGTGATAATAAAATTCAATCATTTGCAATCGTTGTTCGTTTGTAAGACAATTCATGGTTAAATTATAGACCAAACTAAAGATGTTTGACAGTGAAACAAAACACGATATGTGCTTGAGCTGTTTAAGCCAGTGTTGCCAAATAGGTAATAGGCAAAAAATCACCTTTTATAAAAAAAAAATCAGCATCATGCTCAAATACCATTTATTTAAACCCCATACTGGTATTGGTTTAAGGAGAGTTTATGAGATAAGGCATCCTCAAACACTTGTCCCCGAAATCTGTACCCTTTGGGGGTGTTTTGGAAAAGGGGTTGTGCCCCAAATACATGGTCCCACATTTGGATATCAGATTCATTTTCTACTCTCAAATACCTTTATTTGAACCCCACATTGACGTGGTCTGTAAATTTGCTCGATTTAGGGGTGTTTTGGGGAGTGGGGTGGTCCCCCAAACACTTAGACTTGAAAATATATCAGCATCGTTCTCTACCCTCAAATATCATTTATTTGAACCCCATATTGGCAATGGCCTCAAAATTCGATAATAAATTTGTTTTCTAATCTCAAATAACTTTCATTTAAGACCCTTAATGGAAAAGACAGCAAATATATTCGGTTTCGGCTATGGGCCCTAAAAACTATCAATATCGAGATCCATTCCCTTTAATACCCAATGCTATGGAGGTGGAACGTCCCGTAGGCAGTTCCCAAATTTCGATATCAGATTCGTGGTCTACTCCCATATATGTTTCATTTGAGCCCCACATTCCATTGTAGGCGTAGATGTCTTGTTTGGAGGGAGTATTAGAAGATAAGGCTGCCACTCAGTGACTTGGCCTGAAAATATATATCAGATTAGTGTTCTACTCTAAAAGACCTCCTTTTGAGCCCCATATTGCAATGGTCAGCAAATATGTCATATTTGGGTGGTGTATTGGGTGTAAGGTGACCCCATAGACACTTTTCGCGAATGTTGATATCAGATTCGTGCTTTACTACCAAAGACCTTTCATTTGAGACCCATATTACTATGATGATAAATTTGTCCTCTTTTGGGGTGTTTTTGGGGGAGGGGTGGCCTTGCGAACACTTGGCCCCACATTTTGGTATCAGATTGGTATTCTACTCCGAAATACCTTTTATTTGAGTCCCATATTGCCATAAACGGTAGGGGATGTTTTGGGGGTTTGGGTAATACCCCGACAATTGGATATCAGATACGTTTTCTTATCCTAAATACCTTTAATTTGAACCCCATATTGTCGTGATTGGTCAAAATATAAGCTTGGAAGGTTTAAGGGTGGGGCAACCCCTCTAGGTACCCAATTCCATATTATAACAAATTTTTATTTTTAGGGTACTATAAGAGAGCACACAAAATTTCGCTTAAATCGCACCACCCATCCCCGAGATCTGGCGTTTCTGAAAATTAGGGTAAGGAGGAGGCTCCGCTTCCCCCTTTAGATATCAAAAAAATGAAGTACCTCATTTTCACCAAGGGATCATTATGCACAATCAGTGAAAATTTCATAGACCAATTTTCATGCCGTTTTTGAGTCTATAAGGAACACACAAACATACAAACACAAATTGATTTTTATACCCACCACCGAAGGATGGGGGTATATTCATTTTGTCATTCTGTTTGCAACACATCGAAATATCCAGTTTCGACCCTATAAAGTATATATATTCTTGATCAGCATAAAAATCTAAGATGATCTAGACATGTCCGTCCGTCCGCCTGTCCGTCCGTCTGTCTGTTGAAATCACGCTACAGTCTTTAAAACTAAAAATATGGACTGAAACTTTGCACAGATTCTTTTTTGTCCATAAGCAGCTTAAGTTCGAAGATGGGCTATATGGGACTATATTTTGATATAGCCCCCATATTAATCGATCCGCCGATTTAGGGTCTTAGGCCCATTAAAGCCACATTTATTATCCGATTTTGCTGAAATTTAGGACAGTGAGTTGTGCTAGGCTGTTCAACATCCTTCGTTAATTTGGCACAGATCGGTTCAGATTTGGATATAGCTGCCATATAAACCGATCCCCCGATTTAGGGTCTAAGGCCCATAAAAGCCACATATTTTATCCGATTTTGCTGAAATTTGGGGCAGTGAAATGCTTTAGGCCCATCGATATTGTTCTTCAATTTGGCACTGATCGGTTCAGATTTGGATATAGCTGCCACATAGACCGATTTCTCGATTGAAGGTTTTTGGCCCGTAAAAGGGCACTTATTGTCCGATGGCGCCGAAATTTGGGGCAGTGAGTTTAGTTAGGATCTTCGACGTCCGTCTTCAATTTGGCTCAGATCGGTCCAGATTTGAATATAACTGCCTATAGGCCAATCTCTCGATTTAAGGTTTTGGGCCCACAAAAGCCACATTTTTTATCCGATTTTGCTGAAATTTGGGACAGTGAGTTGTTAGGAACTTTGATATGTTGCCTTGATCGGTTCAGATTTGGATATAGCTGCCATATAGACCGATTTCTCGATTTAAGGTTTTGGGCCCATAAAAGGCACATTTATTGTCCGATGTCGTTGAAATTTCAGACGGCGAGTTTAGTTGGGCTCTTCGACGTCCGTCTTCAATTTGGCCCAGATCGGGCCAGATTTGGATATAGCTGCCATATAGACCGATCTCTCGATTTAAGGTTTTGGCCCATAAAAGACGCATTTATTGTCCGATATCTACAAAATTTGGAACAGTGCTTTGTGTAAGGCTCTTTGACACTTCGGGGAGTATAAAAAGAACGCCAGACAAATGAACATCAAGAAGACACTTTTAGCACCATACCATTTCCATGACCTTTTCTGTAACTGGAGATACGTTTATATGTGGGCTATATTGAAATCTGAACCCCCATCCTATGGTGGTGAGTATAAAAATTTTCACTCAAAGAAATGTGGACGTGGTCATAGTGCAAAGGAAATCCGGATATGCAGCCCAAATTCGGATATGGGGCCTAAATTCGGCACAGCGCCGCCAAAGACGCGTTTAGCCTGAAAATGCTCGACATGTCGAAGCGTAGGGTAGACTGAGTAGGATCTCCGACTATTTGGCATTGGTACCGTTTTAGAATTAAGACATTCAGGATTCGTTTTCCAGGGATGGATGAATGTTGGGCGAATGCTGTGATTGGTATGAGATATCGATCTTCACAGTTGGCTCCAAGGTGAAGTCGGGGACTGTATTGGGGGTCTATTTAGACCCACTCAATATCAATATATCTTTGAGACTTCCGGACGAGTGTATGGTATTTAGCGCAGAGGTTTGTGCCATAACTGTAGCCGCAAGAGAAATTCTGATAAGTGATCTGCTACCGTAGCGCAGAGGTTAGCATGTCCACCTATGACGCTGAACGTCTGGGTCCGAATCCTGGCGAGACCATCAGAAAAAATTTTCAGCGGTGGTTTTCTCCTCCTTATGATGGCATCATTTGTGAGGTACTATGACATGTAAAACTTCTCTCTAAAGAGATGTCGCACTGCGGCACGCCGTTCGGACTCGGCTATAAGAAGGAGGCCCCCTTATCATTGAGCTTAAACTTGAATCGGACTGCAGCCATTGATATGTGAGAAGTTTGCCCCTGTTCCTTAGTGGAATGTTCATGGGCAACATTTGCATTTTTGATCTGGAAATGCAAATTTGCCCATGAACATTTTACTAAGGAACAGTGGCAATTTTCTCACATATCAATGAGTGCTGCCCGGTTCAAGAGGTGTCAGTGGTTAAGATTATTAAAGATCAACTTTAATTCTATAAATAACAACAATAAACTGCAAAATCATGATTTTGTTCAATACAAAAATATTTAGCCATTACGATATTTTTAATCTTTTCGTTTGAAGTCCTTTTTAATCGTTTGAAGTCCTTTTTAATCATAAAGGCAGCTCCTTGTGTTTTCCCCCCGACTTACAAACCCATCTCGAATTTCGCAAGAGTTTGCTTTCATCTGTTGGTCCTGCTGAAAAGTGTTATTCTCTCGTTCAATCTACTTGTGCCAAATAACAATCTCACTTTTAATATTTGAAAATATGAAATTTGGTTTTTTCTTTTTTTTTTTTGGAAATGTTCACTTTTTGTTGTGGTAACTAAGGACACTCCTTCCCAATTTATTTCTTTCTTTCTTAAGGAATTTAATTTTGTTGGCAGCTCAAGTCCCAAGGTGTTTGCCATGGCAAATAATCTTTGGATGGCATTGTCATTCTGGCCAACGTCCTGACTTTTCTACGATGAATTACCATTCCTAAGAGAAGAGACAGAATGGGGGAGAACACGAAACAGAGAGACAATTATTCTTTACCCTAAACATTGGGTGTGGGCTTAGAATGGCAGTTATAACAAATACCCCGAAATAAATGCCCTGGTGTGAGGGCGGGATTTTCAAGGCGATTTTTAGGCATAGATTTTCTACCTTAGCCTTAGAAAGATGATAAAATATTTTATATTAAATTCCACAATAACCGAATAATTCAGAATACGCTTTGAAATTCACAGAAGGTATATGTACCCGTGTGTGTGTGTGTGTGTGTGTGTGTGTGTGTGTGTGTGTCGGTGTCTGTGTCCAAAGAGAAAAACAAGATAACAAATTTTCCCATTCAGGTTGAAGTATGCAAAGGAATTTTTCTTACAAATTGCCGAAAAAGCCCAAATTGTTTTGTATCACAGCATGGCGTTATTCTCGACTCCCAAAATACATTGGCATAAGGAGAAGACTTCTTTTAATAAAAGTGAATTGTTGGAAAATATATTTGAGCGACATTTCATTGAATTGTTGACAATAAATACGCAGTCTTCCAGACAGTAGCCCACATTCATTCACAGTGCACAGCGTGCGTGGCCTTTACTTGTTATTGATGAATACCTTCTGAGGGGGTGGCTGAAGGATCTTACTGGTCTAATTACCTTTATTAACCGTAGACACGAGAAGTGTAGGGTGAGTATTTAGAGGTTTCTCGAATGAGGCAGTAGCAAGCATAAAAGCCGTACCGAAACTTCAATGCATTTCACTAATATTCAAACCGGATATTAGATATAACTGGCCGAACCGGGCCCGCTTCGCTGCGCCTTCTTTAACTCTCGAATATCTTTTTAGGGTGGGGACACTTCGCCCTGAATGCGGATATCGTATTCGTGCCACTGTAGCGAATGGCCACCTATAACGCCGAACGCCTGCGTTCAAATCCTGGCGATAACATCGGATAAAATTTAGAGCGATGGTGTTCCCCTCTTAATGCTGGCGACATTTTCCATGCATGGTGTGTCATGGAGGTGTCGCACTGCGGCACGCCATTCGGACTCGGCTATAAAAAAAAGTCCCTTATCATTGAGTTTAAACTTGAATCGGAAAGCTTTCATTGATGTGTGAGAAGTATGCCCCTTCTCGGTTCATGGGTAAATTTTCACTCTACTCCCAAATACCTTTCTTTAGAACCGAACCGGAAATATTTACCAATACGATAATATAGGACATATTATCGTATTGGTAAATATTTCCGGTTTAGGGAGACACTTGGCCCTTTTTATACCCACCACCGACGGATGGGGGTATATTAATTTTGTCATTCCGTTTGCAACACATCGAAATATCCATTTCCGACCCAATAAAGTATATATATTCTTGATCAGCGCAAAAATCTAAGACGATCTAGACATGTCCGTCCGTCTGTCTGTTGAAATCACGCTACAGTCTTTAAAAATTGAGTTATTGAGCTGAAACTTTGCACAGCCTCTTTTTTTGTCCATAAGCAGGTTAAGTTCGAAGATGGATATAGCCCCCATATTGACCGATCCGCCGATTTAGGGTCTTAGGCCAATAAGAGCCACATTTATCATCCGATTTTGCTGAAATTTGGGACAGTGAGTTGTGTTATGCCCTTCGACATCCTCCGTCAATTTGGCCCAGATGGGTCCATGTTTTGATATAGCTGCCACATAAACCGATCTCGGGTCTTGACTTCTTGGGTCTATAGAGGGCGCAAGTCTTATACGATTTGACTGAAATTTTGCACATGGTGTTTTGATATCACTTCCAACAACTGCGCTAAGTATGGTTTAAATCGGTCCATGTTTTGATATAGCTGCCATATAATCCGATCTTGAGTCTTGACTTCTTGAGCCTCTAGAGTGCGCAATTCTTATCCGATTAGAATATAATTTTGCACGACGTGTTTTGTTATGATATCCAACAACTGTGCCGAGCATGGTTCAAATCGGTTCATAACCTGATATAGCTGTCATTTAAACCGATCTTGGGACTTGACTTCTTGAGCTTCTAGAGGGCGCAATTCCTATCCGATTTTGTTGAAATTTACCATGACGTGTTTTGTTATGATATCCAACAACTGTGCCAAATATGGTTCAAATCGGTCCATAACCTGATATAGCTGCCATACAAACCGATCTGGGATCTTGACTTCTTGAGCCTCTAGAGGTCGCAATTGTTATCCGATTTGCCTGAAATTTTTTACCACGGATCCTCTCATGACCATCAACATACGTGTTTATTATGGTCTGAATCGGTCTATAGCCCGATACAGCTCTCATATAAATCGTTCGCTCTATTTTACTTCTTGAGCCCCCTAAGGGCGCTATTCTTATTCGAATTGGCTGACATTTTACACAGATCTCCAACATATAATTTAATTGTGGTCCAAACCGGACCATATCTTGATATCGCTCTAAGAGCAGAGCAAATCTTTTCTTATATCCGGGAAAAGAACTCGACAAATGCGATGCATGGCGATCCAAGATTCGGCTCGGCCGAACTTAGCACGCTTTTACTTGTTGTAATTTTACGCTTCGTGCTCTACTTTAAAATACATTTTATATGAGGCCCACAATGGCAGGTGCTCCACTTTCAACTACATTTTATATGAACCCCGTAGTGGCATAATCAGTAAATAAATTCAGTTTGAGAGTGGCGTGGACCCTAGGCACTTTATCCTGAAATCGAGTATCAATTTCCCGAAAATCAATCAATTGAAAATATCAAATAGCGTTTATATAATAGGGAGGTGTTTTCGGGTATGGCAATTCCCCAAACACATGGCTCTTTAATTGGATATCAAATTCGTTTTTATACCCACCCCCGAAGGATGGGGGTATATTCATTTTGTCATTCCGTTTGCAACACATCGAAATATTCTTTTCCGACCCCTGTTTGTTTGTTTGTTTGTTTGTTTGTTTGTTTGTTTGTTTGTTTGTTTGTTTGTTTGTTTGTTTGTTTGTTTGTTTGTTTGTTTGTTTGTTTGTTTGTTTGTTTGTTTGTTTGTTTGTTTGTTTGTTTGTTTGTTTGTTTGTTTGTTTGTTTGTTTGTTTGTTTGTTTGTTTGTTTGTTTGTTTGTTTGTTTGTTTGTTTGTTTGTTTGTTTGTTTGTTTGTTTGTTTGTTTGTTTGTTTGTTTGTTTGTTTGTTTGTTTGTTTGTTTGTTTGTTTGTTTGTTTGTTTGTTTGTTTGTTTGTTTGTTTGTTTGTTTGTTTGTTTGTTTCTGTGTTCCGTATAGACTCAGAAACGGCTGAAGCGATTTTCTTGAAACTTCCACAGATGGTGCATAGTGACCCAGTAGTGAAAATAGGGTGCTACATTTTTTGATCTCTGAAGGGGGGGCGGTTCCTCCCCCTAATTTTCCGAAACGCCAGATCTCGGAGATGGATGGTACGATTTAAGCGAATTTTTTTGCGCTCTCATATAGCACCCTAAAAATAAAAATTTGGTATCCAAATTTCGGATGGGGTACCTAGGGGGGCTGCCCCACCCTAAAACCTACCAAACATATAGTTAGACCAATCACGACAATATGGGACTCAACTGAGAGGTATTTAGGATAAGAAAACGAATCTGATATCCAATTGTCGGACCAAGTGTTAGGGGGACCACCCCAAGCCCCAAAGCACCCCTAAATAGGACATATTTACCGGCCATGGCAATATGGGACTCAAATGAAAGGTATTTGCGAGTAGAATACGAATCTGATATCCAAATGTGGGACCACGTTTCTGGGGGTCCAACCCTTTCCCAAAACACCCCCAAACAGGACTTATTTACTGACCATGGGAATATGGGGCTTAAATAAAAGGTATTTGAATGCTGAATACGAATCTGGTATCCAAATATGTGACCAAGTGTTTGGAAGGCCGCCTCTCACCAAAAACCTCCCTCCCCCAAAGTGGACACATTTACGACCATAGCCATATGGGGCTCAAATAAAAGGTATTTTTGGGAGTAAAGCACAAATCTAAGTCAATATTCGGGAATAGTGTCTATGGGGCCACCCCACCCCCACAACACCACCCAAATAGTAAATATTTGCTGACTTTTGCAATATGAGGCTCAAATAAAAGGGTTTTTAGAGTGGAACACGAATCCGATATATATTGGGTTGTCCAAAAAGTAATTGCGGATTTTTCATATAGTCGGCTTTGACAAATTGCGGATTTTTTAAATGATTTTTAATAAAACTTAGAATGAACTTTAATCAAATATACTTTCTGTACACTTTTTTTTTCTAAAACAAGCTAAAAGTAGCAGCTGATAACTGACAGAAGAAAGCATGCAATTACAGAGTCACAAGCTGTGAAAAAATTTGTCAACGCTGACTATATGAAAAATCCGCAATTACTTTTTGGGCAACCCAATAAGATTCGGCCCGGCCTAACTTAAAGCGCTTTCACCTGTTCATCATATGGTAGTTAAAAGCATTAAAAGCTCTTTTGGCAAATTATTATTGTAGTAATATTGTATTTGTGTCATGTCAAATATGTTGAATACTATGACGTAATTTGATTACCACTTTTCATCTGCATATTTCTTTTTTTCTTTGTTTTTTGAGGGCATGAACACTAATTGACATTTAAATGTTTTATTCGACAAATATATTCGTGAACAATTTTCATTTGGCTGTTGCTTGTGTTGCTTGCCACATCGAAAAGCTTGACTTCCGCCAATAATTTACTTAATGCCAAAGCATCTCGAATGATTGCTCATCCGATGAGGAGAGTAATCATTGCTGCAACACACGAAGAACTTTTATGAAAAGGAACGTCGCCCTGGTAAATGTGTTAAATTTATGCAACAACATTTCAAATTTATGGATTCACACAAACATACGCACTCATATGCATGAGAACATACACACACATACACACATATGTGGAATATATGGAAATTTCAAGATGAAACTTCGTTTGGAAAAGTCCCAAACAAAATGTTCATTCCTTGGAACATCTTTGGGCTATGCAATGCCTCCTTTTGCATTACCCCAAATAAAGGGCATGTATATGGGTACGGCTTAAGCCTGGGCTTCCGCAGAAAACGAAGCATTATATCGACCTCTTTGGGTTAGGCCTCACAACGAATGATGAATGAAGGCAAGGATGCATGGCAAGTGATGTTATGTTATGGTGTGGCATAGTTGGGTGTTGTGTTTCGTTGATGACTGCTTTGGAGTAGATTAAATATTTAAGTGTTGCAAGTATTTTTGGGGGGCCAGGGAAATTCATACACAATTCGGAATTTGCCACAAGGCAAAAGTCTCGAATTAATGAGGTGATGTTATACACGCTGTAAATGTAATAAACCCATCATAATAAGAATTTTGATTGCACAACAAACTGGAAGTTGTAACACTTCACGAAGTTTCCTATATTACACACCCGGCATGGGTGGTTAGGGCAGCAAAATTGAATTGTTGATTGAAATAGGGGGAGTTTAAAAGTGTTTTGGGCACGCAAAAATTTAAATTTTGTATTACGGTTATGCTTAGAGGGAAGCAAAATAAAACATAGTAATATACTATAGTAAGATCACCGTGATTGGGACTTTGGATTTTTAAAAGTTACAAATTTTAAGTTTGAAGCAAATCTTTGACATTTCTATATATTGGGTTGCCCTAAAAGTAATTGCGGATTTTTCATATAGTCGGCGTTGACAAATTTTTTCACAGCTTGAGACCCTGTAATTGCATTCTTTCTTCTCTCAGTTATCAGCTGTTACTTTTAGCTTGCTTTAGAAATAAAAGTGTAAAAAAGTATATTTGATTAAAGTTCATTCTAAGTTTTATAAAAAATGCATTTACTTTCTTTTGAAAAAATCCGCAATTACTTTTTGGGCAACCCAATATTAGGAGTTAGCAACGTGCCTAACATAAGTCACTGTGATAAATTTCAGTAAAATCGGATTGTAAATGCGCCTCTTATGTGGCCAAGACTTAAAATCGAGATATCGGTCTACAAGGCAGCTATATCCAAATCTGGATCGATTTGGGCCAAATTGACGGAGGACGTCGAAGAGCCTAACACAACTCACTGTCTCAAATTTCGGCAAAATCATACAATAAATGCGCCTTTTATGGACCCAAAACCTAAAATCAAGAGATCGGTCTATATGGCAGCTATATCCAAATCTGGACCGATTTGGGCCATATTGCCAAAGTATATGGAGTGGCTTAACTTAACTCAGTGTCCCAAATTTCGGCGACATCGGACAATAAATGCGCCTTTTATGGGTCCAAAACCTTAAATCGATATATCGGTCTATATGGCAGCTATATCCAAATCTGGACCGATCTAGGCCAAATAAAAGAAAGATATCGAAGGTCCCAAGAAAACTCACTGTCCCAAATTTCGGCGACATCAGACAATAAATGCGCCTTTTATGGGCCCAAAACCCTAAATCGGAGGACCGGTCTATATGGCAGCTATAACCAAATCTGGACGGATCTGAACCATATTGCCGAAGTATATGGAGTGGCTTAACTTAACTCAGTGTCCCAAATTTAGGCGTCATCGGACAATAAATGCGATATATATGGCCCCAAAACCTTAAATCGGTAGATCGGTATATATGGCAGCTATAGTCATATCTGCACCAATCTCGACCAAATTGAAGAAGGAGGTCGAAGGTCCTAACATAACTCGCTGTCCTAAATTTCGGCGACATCGGACAATAAATGCGACTTTTATGAGCCAAAGACCCTAAATCGGAGGACCGGTCTATATGGCAGCTATAACCAAATCTGGACCGATCTGTGCCATATGGCAGAAATATGTCGAGTGGCTTAACTTAACTCACTGTCCCAAATTTCGGCGACATCAGACAATAAATGCGCCTTTTATGAGCCAAAGACCCTAAATCGGAGGACCGGTCTATATGGCAGCTATAACCAAATCTGAACCGATCTGTGCCATATGGCAGAAGTATATCGAATGGCTTAACTTAACTCAGTGTCCTTATTTTCGGCGACATCAGACAATAAATGCGCCTTTTATGGGCCAAAGACCCTAAATCGGAGGACCGGTCTATATGGCAGCTAAAACCAAATCTGAACCGATCTGTGCCATATGGCAGAAGTATATCGAATGGCTTAACTTAACTCAGTGTCCTAAATTTCGGCGACATCGGACAATGCATGCGCCTTTTATGGGCCCAAAACTTTAAATCGAGAGATCGGCCCATATGGCAGCTATATCCAAATCTGGACCGATCTAGGCCAAATTAAAGAAGGATATCGAAGGTCCCAACAAAACTTACTGTCCCAAATTTCGGCGACATCAGACAATAAATGCGCCTTTTATGGGCCAAAGACCCTAAATCGGAGGACCGGTCTATATCGCAGCTATAACCAAATCTGGACGGATATGGACCATATGGCAGACGTATATCGAATGGTTTAACATAACACAGTGTCCCAAATTTCGGCGACATCGGACTATGAATGCGCTTTATATGGACTCAAAACCTTAAATCGATATATAACCAAATCTGGACCGATCTGTGCCATATGGCAGTAGTATGTCTAATGGCTTAACTTAACTCACTGTCCCAAATTTCGACGACATCGGACAATAAATGCGCCTTATATGGGCCCAAAACCTTAAATCGGTAGATCGGTCTATATGGCAGCTATAGTCAAATCTGCACCGATCTAGACCAAATAGAAGAAGAATGTCGAAGGTCCTAATACAACTCACTGTCCTAAATTCCGGCAACATTGGACAATGAATGCGCCTTTTATGGGCCTAAAACCTTAATTCCATAGATCGGTCTTTATGGCAGCTATAACCAAATCTGGACCAATCTAGACCAAATTGAAGAATGGTGTCGAAAGTCCTAACACCACTCACTATTCCAAGTTTCGGCGACAGCGGACAATAAATGCGCCTTTTATGGGCCCAAAACCTTAAACCGAGAGATCGGATCGAGAAATTTTAACCGAATTGGGCCAAATTGAAGAAGGATGTCGAAGGGCCTATCATAGCTCACTGTGCCAAATTCTGGCAAAATCGGAAAATAAATGCTCCTTTTATGGGCCCAAAGCCTTAAATCGAGAGATCGGTCTATATGGCAGCTATATCGAAATCTGGATCAATGTCCCAAATTTCAGCAAAATCGGATAATAAATGTGGCTTTTATGCTTATGGAAAAAAAAATCAAGATCCAAAGTCAAGATCCAAGATCGGTCTATATGGCAGCTATATCTAAATATAATCTGACCTGAACCATATGCTGGTCAGATGCCGGGAGGATTAATACAAGTCGCTGTATAAGATTCCAGAGATATCGTAGAATAAATGCAGCTTTTATGGGCTTAAGACCCTTAACCCTCAGATCGATCTGAACCAAATTTGAGTCGGATACCAGTAGGTTTTAATAAACTCACTATTCTAAATTTCAGTGAAATCGGGTAATAATTGCGGCTTGTATGGGATTAAGACCCTTATGGTTCAGATCGGACAATATTTAGATGTAGCTGCCATATAGACCGATATGCCGGTTTATGATCTAAAACCCGTAACAGGCGGATTTATTATCCGATTTCGTTAAAATTGGAAACAGCGAGTAGTGTTAAGCCTTCTGATATCCGACTCAAATATGAAGCAAATCGGCCCATATTTAAGTATACCTGATCATTTAGAATCTTTAGCCCTCATAAACCGAAATTAATATCGAATTTCGTTGAAATTTGAAGAAGCGGGTTGATTAAGGTCTCCCGATATTCGACTCAGATATGGGTCAGATCGTCACATATTTAGATATAGCTGCTATATAGACCCATTTGCTGATTAAGGGTCTTAAGCACATAAAAGCCGCAGTTATTTTTGGATTTTGCTGAAATTTTCAATAGTGAGTTGATTAAAGCCACCCGGTATTCGACTTAAATATGGGTCAGATCAGTCTATATTCAGATAAAGATGCCGTATAGAGCGATCTGCCCATTAAGGGTCTTGAGCCCATAAAAGCCACATTTATTATCCGATTTTGCTGAAATTTAGGACAGTGAGTTGTGTTAGACCCTTCGACATCCTTCGTTAATTTGGCCTGGATTGGTCCAGATTTGCTTATAAGTGATTTTTTTGAGGTTAGGATTTTCATGCATTAGTATTTGACAGATCACGTGGGATTTCAGACATGGTGTCAAAGAGAAAGATGCTCAGTATGCTTTGACATTTCATCATGAATAGACTTACTAACGAGCAACGCTTGCAAATCATTGAATTTTATTACCAAAATCAGTGTTCGGTTCGAAATGTGTTCATTCACCGTAACGTTGCGTCCAACAGCATCTTTGAAAAAATACGGTCCAATGATTCCACCAGCGTACAAACCACACCAAACAGTGCATTTTTCGGGATGCATGGGCAGTTCTTGAACGGCTTCTGGTTGCTCTTCACTCCAAATGCGGCAATTTTGCTTATTTACGTAGCCATTCAACCAGAAATGAGCCTCATCGCTGAACAAAATTTGTCAAAATTTGAACACATTTCGAACCGAACACTGATTTTGGTAATAAAATTCAATGATTTGCAAGCGTTGCTCGTTAGTAAGTCTATTCATGATGAAATGTCAAAGCATACTGAGCATCTTTCTCTTTGACACCATGTCTGAA
Source organism: Stomoxys calcitrans (assembly GCF_963082655.1). Taxonomy (NCBI): domain Eukaryota; kingdom Metazoa; phylum Arthropoda; class Insecta; order Diptera; family Muscidae; genus Stomoxys; species Stomoxys calcitrans. Next base: position 256,552,699 of record NC_081552.1, on the reverse strand, counting down.
ATCCCACGTGATCTGTCAAATACTAATGCATGAAAATCCTAACCTCAAAAAAATCACCCTTTAGCTGCCATATAGACCGATCGTCCGATTTAGGGTCTGAGGCCCATAAAAGCCACATTTATTATCCGATTTTGCCAGTGAGTTGTCTGAGGCCCTTGGACATCTTCCTTCAATTTGGCCTTGATCGGATCATATTTGGATATAGCTGCCATATAGACCGATCTGCCGATTTCAGGTTTTGGGCCCATAGAAGGCGTATTTCTTGTCCGATATCGCCGAAATTTGGGACGTTGAGTTACGTTAAGCCCCTTGACATACTTCTGCATTATGGCACAGATCGGTCCAGATTTGCATATAGCTGCCATATAGACCGATCTCTAGATTTAATGTTTTGGGCCCATAAAAGGCGCATTTATTGTCCGATGTTGCCGAGATTTGGAACAGTGTGCTGTGTTAGGCCCTTCAACATCCTTCTTCAATTTCACTCAGATCGGTTCAGATTTGCATATAGCTGCCATATAGACCGATCTCTCGGTTTAAAGTTTTGGGCCCATAGAAGGCGCATTTATTGTCGGATGTCGCCGAAATTTGGGACAGAGAGTTAAGCTAAACCCCTTAACGTACTTCTGCATTATGGCACAGATCGGTCCAGATTTGGATATAGCTGCCATATAGAACGATCTTTCGGTTTTAGGTTTTGGGGCCATAAAAGGCGCATTTGTTGTCCGATTTTGCCGAAATTTTGAACAGTGTGCTGTGTTAGGCCCTTCAACATCCTTCTTCAATTTCACTCAGATCGGTTCAGATTTGCATATAGCTGCCATATAGACCGATCTTTCGGTTTTAGGTTTTGGGGCCATAAAAGGCGCATTTATTGTCCGATTTTGCCGAAATGTGGAACAGTGTGCTGTGTTAGGCCCTTCGACGTGTTTCTTCAATTTGACTCAAATCGGTCCAGATTTGGATATAGCTGCCATATAGACCGATCTCTCGGTTTAAAGTTTTGGGTCCATAAATGGCGCATTTATTGTCCGATTTGGCCGTGGATTTGGGATTTTGGATTTGGGACAGTGAGTTAGGCTAAGCCCCTCCACATGTATCTGCAATTTGTTCGAGATCGATCTAGATTTGCATATAGCTGTCATATAGACCGATTTCTCGATTTAAAGTCTTGACCTCAAAAAAGGCGCATTTATAATCCGATTTAACTGAAATTTGACACATTGACTAAGGTTAGGCTCTTCGACATTCTCATTGTATATTGTTCAGCTGGGTTTATTTTTAGATATAGCTACTAAAAAGACCAATATTTTGTTATGCACAATTGAACAAGGACTTGTACATATTAGTATTTGGTCCAAATCGAATCATATTTCGATATAACTACTATGGGACATAAGGTATGGAATTTTCACCGGATTTTGATGAAAGTTGGTTTACATATATGCCCGAGATGGTGGGTATCCAAAGTTTGGCCCGGCCGAACTTATTGCCTTTTACATGTTATCACCTACACCACTACCCTGATAAACCACATTACAGCTTTAAACATCTGTTTGCAAGGTAAGAAAGATATGCGCTTTAATGGCGGTAAATGCTGCACTGTTGGCCCCATGTTTTCTAAATTTTGCCCAAGGTGTCATTTCGTGGATGCTTATCATCCATCAAAATTGTATAAGACAAAGTTAAGGTTATCAAATACTTGTATATGTACACATATTTATTCAAAAGTTGCTGTGGGTTTCTGGTGGTTTTATATAGGCTCCTCTCTTCGAATTTTTCTCTCACTCACTTATTTTTATACAAAACAATTTTCCAGGTGTCTACTTGAAATGCTACAAAATGATTTGTATTTCTGTGTGTTTGTCTATATTTCAAGCTTTTGCTTTGTTATTCTCTTAATGGAATAAATCATAGATAAATCCCTTTACATTCTATTTAAAATGCGTTACTGTAATATTTGTTGGTCTCTGTGGCTTTTCGCATGAATTGCAAGGATTTTAATTAAATTATGCCCAAAAACTACCATTCAGAGAATTCATAACGTCTGCAAGCAGATTACATTTAATGTCGACCAAAACAATAATTCAATCCTGTGTAATATTGTCAAAGTGGAATAATGTAATTTTGACGCTTCTAAACGAATGCACAAAGTCTTTAATATTATTTATGTTTCTGTCTGAGCTCAAATTAAAGAATAATTACTCAACAAAGTCACACGCATACACTGATAGACATTATCACACACACACACACGCACACGAAATCTATTGTACACAAACATTTAGGGTTGCCATATGGTATTATGGAGGCTATATAAAAAACATGGCAAGTAAATGCTCCGTATTTCATACCAAACCGATTTGTTCGAAAATTAATAGCATATAAAATACTTTATCAAAATGGGAAGAAGTAAACAGCCGAACTTTGGATACCCACCACCTCGAGTATATATGCAAATCTCATTTCGTCACACTCAGGTGAAAATTGAAAAACTTCAGCACCCAAATTCAGCACGGGCATTGAGTGGTCTAACATATATGTCACTATTCAATTTTGTAGAACAAAACATTGGTCTTTTTGGCAGATATATCCAATTTTAAACCGATCTGAACCATGTTAAGGTGGGATATCGTGAGGCTCACTGTTTGAAATTTCAGCGAAATCGGGTAATAAATAAAGCTTTTATGGGCTTCAGACCCTTTATCGGGAGATCGGACTATATGACAGCTATATCTATATATGGACCGATCTAATCCATATTTAGGACAGATGTCGGGAGGCATAAAATAATCCTCTGTTGCAAATTTCAGCGAAATCGGGTAATAAATAAAGCTTTTATGGACTTCAGACCCTTTATCGGGAGATCGGTCTATATGGCAGCTATATCTAAATATGGACCGATCCGAACCATATTTAGGACAGATGTCAAGAGGCTTAAAGTAACCCGCTGTTGCAAATTTCAGCGAAATCGGATAAAAAATAAAGCTATTATGGTCTTCAGACCCTTTATCGGGAGATCGGTCTATATAGCAGCTATATTTAAATATAGTCCGATTTATACTATATTTGGGTCAGATTTTGGGAGGCTTAAAACAGCACACTGTTCGAAATTTCAGCGAAATCGGGTAATAAATAAAGCTTTTATGGTCTTCAGACCCTTTATCGGGAGATCGGTCTATATGGCAGCTATGGACCGATCTAATTCATATTTAGGTCAGATGTCGGGAGGTTAAAAATACCCCACTGTTGCAAATTTCAGCGAAATCGGTTAATAAATAAAGCTTTTATGGGCATTAGCCCCTTTATCGGGAGATCGGTCTATATGGCAGGTATATCTAAAGATAGTCCGATCTATACCATATATAGGTCAGATATCGGGGGGTTTTAAATAACCCACTGTTGCAAATTTCAGCGAAATCGGGTAATAAATAAAGCTTTTATGGACTTCAGACCCTTTATCGGGAGATCGGTCTATATGGCAGCTATATCCAAATATGGTCCGATTTGACCCGTTCAAGAACTTAACCAGCGTGCTTCAAAAATACGTATGTGTGCCAAATTTCAGCTCAATATCTCTAGGCTCTAAAGTGATTACAACAGACGGACGGACAGGCAAACGGACATCGTTAAATCGTCTTAGAATTTCACGACGATCCGAAATATATATACTCTACTCTGTAGGGTCGGAAATTGATATTTGGATGTGTTGCAAACGGAATGACAAAATGAATGTAACCCCTATCCTACGGTGGTGGGTATAATAAATTTAATTGTTCTAATACATTTTTATGCCCTACACCACCAATGTGGTACAGGGTATTATAGATTTGTCCATTTGTTTGCAACGCTCGACTCAGAATCACTTTCTGATTCGATTTAGCCATGTCCGTCTGTGAGTCCATGTATTTTTTTAGTCAAAGTGCAAGTCGTATTTGTTGTCCAATCATCACGAAATTTTGCACATATCACTTTTTTGGCTCGAGGACGAACGCTATTGATTTTGATAAAAATGGGTTCAGATTTAGATTTAGATTTTCATCAAAATCGGTTCAGATTTAGATGTAGCTCCCATATATATGTATCGACCGATTTGCACTTAAATGACCGTAGTAGCTACAATTTTCAACCGATCTGCACAAAATTTGACATGGATTGTTTTGTTACTGATTTTAACATATCTGCGAAATTTCATCAAAATCAGTTCAGATTTAGATAAAGCTCCCATATATAGGTATCGCCAGATTTGCACTTAAATGGCCGTAGTAACAACAATTTTCAAACAATCTGTTTTAAAGTCGGTTCACATTTAGATAAAGCTCTTATAAGCATATATACTTATATATTGCCCGAATTTATAATTGTAGGGTAGGTTATTACATAGTCGGCTCCGCCCAACTTTTGCCTTTTCTTACTGGTTTAAATGAAGGTTACTTGGTTTTCAATAGATCGTTAGTTAAGGCAACTCTGGTTTTGTACATATGTACATATGTATGAATATATTTCATAAGTTTATATAGAAATATTAAATATCTCAATATATGTAGTTGTGGTATACATACGTACTTGTTTTGCATGTGTGTATGTGCCTATATTTGCGTGAATGTGTTTGTATGTGTGGAATAACCATTCATGCAAACATGAATTATATCAGCCCTGATGCTTTTATGAATGACTTTAGACATAAGTATTAAATTAAATGTTATGATCCATTTATTTCATTATATTTCAACAAACACTCCAAACATCCGTCACTCATAGAGAGGCTGGCTGTCAAGAAGCTTAGAAAGGAAACGGAAATGCTTAGACTTGGAATATAAGCAAGATTCTCACCCATATTGTTAACTATATCATGCTCCCCCCTCCCCTTCCCGTCTCCCTTCCACACCCCTACACTACTGTCTCCTACTCTCGCTCATGACCTAGTGTGTCCAAATGGGCAATTAATCAAATCACTTGGCAAATGCCTCAAAGGAAGATAGAGACGGAAATTAAAATGCCTTCGAAATATTTAGGCTGGCTTTGTTGTGAAAGGTCATCACGGTCATCTTTCATTTAACACACACACACACACACACACATATATATATATTAATAAATAATTCACATTCTTGAGAATGCGGTCCAAGTTCTGGGAATAAATTAAATTTTTACACACATGGCTGATTTGTATTAAAGCCCTGCTAAATCATAGTTTATGGGGTCACAATTAAATTTAATCCTTACAATATTTCTACTTAAAAGCTTTCAACAGGCAGGTGATGTTCATTTCAGTTTAAGATGATGTGTTCGATGCAAATAGACTTTTGGGCATTTATAGATTAAAATTTACTATGAAATATGGACGATATGAACTTAAAACTTAAGATGAAGGAAGATTGACTAAAGACAAATTGATTAAAAATATGTTCCCTTTCTAGGATTGGGGATAGGTAACAATGCAGCATTTGTTTGTTTGTTCCAACTTCAAGTAGAAGGGGGAACAAATCCCTTGATGAGCAGGTTGCTTGACATGGAACTCATGAAAAACTATTTGGTGTACAGAAAAAAAATAATTCTCTGAAAAAAGTTTCTTAATTCTGAACGAATTTTACCATTGAGTCGAAGACATTATTTGTTGAAGTATGTTAGGAAGTCTCCACAAGCGAGTTGAAAGACAAAATTATTGGAATTTTTTCTTTAGTAGAGATAGTTGTAAAATAGGCATACTACCATGTAGAGCACAAAACTCCCATGCCATTCATGACTTGCAAACCCAGGTTCGACTCCCCCTGTCGGCCAAAAATTGAGACACTTATTACTGGGCAGCAGTACTTATTGATTTATTTCATCACAAAGAAGATGATGTCGGCAGGCTAGAGGATGCGTATCAAGACTACCAAACATGAGATCATGAGTTCAATACTCTGCGGCACCAAAATTATTAAAATTTGTTTTTAGAAGTAATAGTAGAGAGTGACAGAGAAAAACCCGAGAGCAGCATGAGACAAATCAGCGCGAGACGAACAAAAACGAGTAAGAGCGTGCTAAGTTCGGCCGAACGAGACATATCAGTGCGAGACGAACAAAAACGAGTAAGAGTGTGCTAAGTTCGACCGGGCCGTATCTTATATACCCTCCACCATGAATCGCATTTGTCGAGTTCTATGCGCGGTATCTCTTTTCAACCAAACAAGGAATATTAAATAAGAACTGTTATGCTATTGAAGCTATATCATGTTATAGTCCCATTCGGACCATAAATGAATGCTGAGCATTGTAGAAGTCATTGTGTAATATTTCAGTTCATTCGGATAAGTATTGCCCCTCGAGGGGCTCAAGAAGCAAAATCGGGTGATAGGTTTATATGGGAGCTATGTCAAGCTATTGATTGACTCAGACCATATTGGACACGCATGTTGAAGGTCATGAGAGACGGCGTTGCATAAAATTTCTATCAATTCGGATGAGAATTGCGCCCTCTAGAGGCTGAAGAAGTCAAAATCCCAGATCGGTTTATATGACAGCTATATCAGGTTCAATACCGATTTGCGCCATACTTAGCATAGATATTGGAAGTCATAACAAAACACGTCATGCGAAATTGGATGAAAAATGCGACCCCTGGCGGCTCAAGAAGTCAAGACCCAAAATTGGTTTATATGACAGCTATACCAGATTATAAACCGATTTGAGTCATACTAAGCACAGTTGTTGAAAGTCATAACAAAACACCTCATGCGAAATTTCAGCCAAATTGGATGAGAAATGCGCCCTCTAGAGGCTCAAGAAGTCAAGACCAAAGATCGGTTTATATGACAGCTATATCAGGTTCTACACCGATTTGCGCCATACTTAGCACAGATATTGGAAGTCATAACAAAACACCTCATGCGAAAATCGGATGAAAAATGCGCCCCCCGGCGGCTCGAGAAGTCAAGACCCAAAATCGGTTTATATGACAGCTATACCAGATTATGTTCCGATTTGAGTCATACTTAGCACAGTTGTGTGATATCAAAACACGTCTGGCAAAATTTCAGTCAAATCGGACGAAAATTGCGCCCTCTAGAGGCTCAAGAAGTCAAGACCCAAGATCGGTTTATATGACAGCTATATCAGGTTCTATACCGATTTGTGCCATACTTAGCACAGTTATTGAAAGTCATTAAAAATACACCTCGTGCAAAATTTTAGCCAAATCGGATGAGAATTGCGCCCTCTAGAGGTTCACGAAGTCAGGTCAGGTTCTATACCGATTTGCGCCATACTTAGCACAGTTATTGAAAGTCATAACAAAACATCTCATGCGAAAATCGGATGAAAAATGCGCCCCCTGGCGGCTCAAGAAGTTAAGACCCAAAATCGGTTTATATGACAGCTATACCAGATTATGTTCCGATTTGAGTCATACTTAGCACAGTTGTGTGACATCAAAACACGTCGTGGAAAATTTCAGTCAAATCGGACTAAAATTGCGCCCTCTAGTGGTTCAAGAAGTCAAGACCCATGATCGGTTTATATGACAGCTATATCAGGTTATGGACCGATTTGAACCACACTTAGCGCAGTCGGACGAGAATTGCGCCCCCTGGCGGCTCAAGAAGTCAAGATCTTAGATCGGTTTAAATGACAGCTATACCAGATTATGTTCCGATCTAAGTCATACTTAGCACAGTTGTTAAAAGTGATATCAAAACACGTCGTGCAAAATTTCAGTCAAATCGGACGAAAATTGCGCCCTCTAGAAGCTCAAGAAGTCAAGACATGGACCGATATGGCCCATTTGCAATACCAACCGACCAACACTAATAAGAAGTATTTGTGCAAAATTTCAAGCGGCTAGCTTTGCTCCTTCGAGAGTTAACGTGCTTTCGGCAGACAGACGGACGGACGGACGGTCGGACATATGGACATATGGGTGGATCGACATAAAATGTCATGACGATCATTGTCCGTGCGGAATTTGGGTGCTTAAGTTATCCAATTTTCACCGGATTGTGACGAAATGCAGTTTACATATATACCCGAGGTGGTGGGTATTCAAAGTTCGGCCCGGGTGATTTTAACGCCTTTTTACTTGTTTAGCTTCCTTAGTTAGTGGAAAAGCAAATCTGTTAATTAAATGTAACAAAACAAAAAGATTTGTGCACTTCAAATGCAAATCTTTCAAAAATGCAAATTTGTAAATAACTAAATGCACACATCACTCAAGTCATACATAACAGGGATAATATGTCTTTTTCATCTACTTGCAGATACTCCTACCAGTGGCAGTCGGACTCTTGCTACAGCAGCAGTCACTGTTTCAGCTATTGCTGTCAGTTACATTTGTTTCTTGCTTATCATTGTCATTATTCAAAACGGGAGGATTCTCTGCTTTGTGTCACAACCACAGCAGTTTATCATACTGACTATACTAAAAACTCATACCCGTAACGTAAACGTCTGTCCGTTTGTCTAGCATACGAACATTTAATAAGCATCCATCCGTGAATAAATAGTGAATAATACTATCATCATTAGTAATGCTTTACGACCGAATGGTGTATCCTTTGTTTTCACATACTCCTAGATCTACCAACTACGAGATGTATGTCTGCCCAACAGACATCTGTGCAAGGCGCGCTTTAGCATTTCCACATTTGAAACGAACAAATCTATCTTTTGGAGCATGCAAATGCATGGCAATGATGATATGACCATTTTAGTGTAACAAGGGCGGCAATTAAGACTTCTGACATTAGAAGTTTTTCAAAAATTGAGCAGAAGAATGGGTGAACATTATGAAATCTGAGTTACTGTAATGTGTACAGCATGATTTATGAGTACGCCATTACGCACGTTCCCAAGAACTCCATGATTCTAACCTTTTAGTTTTTAATAACATAATGTTTGTTTTTTAAAGCGGGAGCCACTATGATCCAAAATCGAACAAGTAAAAAGGCCTTAAGTTCGGCCGGGCCAAACTTTGGATACCCACCACCTCGGGTATGTATGTAAACCACCTTTCATTCCGAATCTGGACCGATCTAGACCAAATTGACGAAGGATGTCGACGGGCTTAACACAACTCACTGTCCCAAATTTTATCAAAATCGGATCATAAATGTGGATTTTATGAGCCTAAGACCCTAAATAGGAGGATCGGTCTATATGACAGCTATATCCAAATTTAAACTGATCTGGGCCAAATTAAAGAAAGATATCGATTAGCCTAACACAACTCACTGTCCTAAATATAATCAAAAACGGACAACAAATGTGGCTTTTATGGGCCTAAGACCCTAAATCTGAAGATCGCTCTATATGACAGCTATATCCAAATCTAAACCGATCTGGGCAAAATTAAGGATCTATATCGATTGGCCTAACACAACTCACTGTCCCAAATTTCAGCAAAATCGGACAATAAATGTGGCTTTTATGGGCCTAAGATCCTAAATCGAAGGATCGGTCTATATGGCAGCTATATCCAAATCTGAACCGATCAGGGCCAAAATAAAGATAGATAACGATGGGCCTAAGACAACTCACTGTCTCAAATTTCAGTAAAATCGGATAATAAATGTGGCTTTTATGGGCCTAAGACCCAAAATCGGGGGATCGGTCTACATGACAGCTATATCCAAATCTGATACGATCTGAAACATATTGACAGAGGATGTCGAAGGGCCTAAGACAACTCACTGTCCCAAAGTTCAGCAAAATCGGATAACAAATGTGTTTTTTTTTTTTTTGGGCCAAGACCCCAAATCGGTGGATCGGTCTATATGGCAGCTATATCCAAATGTTAACCGATCTGAGCCAAATTAAAGAACGATATCGATTGGCCTAACATAACTCACTGTCCCAAATTTCAGCAAAATCGGACAATAAATGTGGCTTTTATGGGCCTAAGATCCTAAATCGAAGGATCGGTCTATATGGCAGCTATATCCAAATCTGAACCGATCAGGGCCAAATTGAAGATAGATGTCGATGGGCCTAAGACAACTCACTGTCTCAAATTTCAGTAAAATCGGATAATAAATGTGGCTTTTATGGGCCTAAGACCCTAAATCGGAGGATCGGTCTATATGGCAGCTATATCCAAATCTGATCCGATCTGAAACATATTGACGGAGGATGTCGATGGGCCTAACACAACTCACTGTCCCAAAGTTCAGCAAAATCGGATAATAAATGTGGCTTTTGTGGACCTAAGACCCTAAATCGGAGGATCGGTCTATATGGCAGCTATATCCAAATCTGAACCGATCTGAGCCAAATTAGAGAAGGATGTTGAAGGTCCCAACAGAACTCTCTGTCCCAAATTTCAGCAAAATCAGATAATAATTGTGGCTTTTATGGCCCTAAGACCCTAAATCTTCGGATCGGTCTATATGGGGGCTATATGAAGATATAGTCCGATATAGTCCATCTTCGAACTTAACCTACTTATGGGCGAAAAAAAAAATCTGTGCAAAGTTTCAGCTCAATATCTCTATTTTTAAAGACTGTAGCGTGATTTCAACAGACAGACGGACGGATCGTCTTAAATTTTTACGCTGATCAAGAACATATATACTATGTATAGTCGGAAATGGATATTTCGATGTGTTGCAAACGGAATGATAAAATGAATATTCCCCCATTCTTCGGTGGTGGGTATTAAAATGGTATACGTATATCGCTTGACTAGCAGAATAACAATATAATGTAATGGTAGTGGTAGTGGTAGTGGTAGTGGTAGTGGTAGTGGTAGTGGTAGTGGTAGTGGTAGTGGTAGTGGTAGTGGTAGTGGTAGTGGTAGTGGTAGTGGTAGTGGTAGTGGTAGTGGTAGTGGTAGTGGTAGTGGTAGTGGTAGTGGTAGTGGTAGTGGTAGTGGTAGTGGTAGTGGTAGTGGTAGTGGTAGTGGTAGTGGTAGTGGTAGTGGTAGTGGTAGTGGTAGTGGTAGTGGTAGTGGTAGTGGTAGTGGTAGTGGTAGTGGTAGTGGTAGTGGTAGTGGTAGTGGTAGTGGTAGTGGTAGTGGTAGTGGTAGTGGTAGTGGTAGTGGTAGTGGTAGTGGTAGTGGTAGTGGTAGTGGTAGTGGTAGTGGTAGTGGTAGTGGTAGTGGTAGTGGTAGTGGTAGTGGTAGTGGTAGTGGTAGTGGTAGTGGTAGTGGTAGTGGTAGTGGTAGTGGTAGTGGTAGTGGTAGTGGTAGTGGTAGTGGTAGTGGTAGTGGTAGTGGTAGTGGTAGTGGTAGTGGTAGTGGTAGTGGTAGTGGTAGTGGTAGTGGTAGTGGTAGTGGTAGTGGTAGTGGTAGTGGTAGTGGTAGTGGTAGTGGTAGTGGTAGTGGTAGTGGTAGTGGTAGTGGTAGTTATTATTATTAATATTAAAGAAAATCCCCCACAAGTGTCGCCAGCACTAGCAGTGGATAACCACCGTTTAAAATTCTTTTACCCTCCCCGTCTTTAACACCTTGAAATTCTCATCTAAGATCCCATGAAGTATATATTCTTGATCGACATTTTAAGACGATATAGCCTTGTCCGTCCGTCCATCTGTCTGTCGGTCGAAAGAACGCTGATTTTCGAAGCATTAAAGCTAGGTGAGTGAAATTTTATACAAATGCTTCTTTATGTGTGGGTCGGTTGGGTTACGATCTCCTGATTATATTTCTTCAGCCTCTAGAGAGCGCATTTCTTATCCAATTTGGCTGAAATTTAGTACCTTGACGTTTTCTAACACTTGTGCCAAGTATGGTTTGAATCGGTCCTTTACCTGATATAGCTGCCATATTATCCCATCTCCCGATTATACTTCATAAGTTTCTAGAGGGCGCAATTCTTATCCAATTTTGCTGAAATTTTGCACGATGACTTCTTCTATGATCTTAGAAATACGTACCAAGTATATCCGATATTCCGATCGCACTTCTTGAACCCTAATACGGCCGGAATTGGTTCATAACTTGATATGGCTCTCACATATATCGATCTCAGGTTTACACTTCTTGTACCTCTATAGGGCGTAACTCTTATCCGATTTGATTGAAATTGTGCAGTATGGCTCTAATCGGTTCATAACCTGATATAGCTTCGATAGCATAGTAGAGCACGATCAATGAGTTTGGCATTTCAACCGGCTGATACGTTAACATACTGTTGTGCTGTTTAAAGAATTCATCGGAAAGCGATGAGGAAAGTTGAGGAATCACAATGGACCTTACTCTGGCCTTGCGGATGTCTAGACGTCTAAGTTCTGGGCACCAACCTTCGACAGTATTCTTGTCGCATTGATAGCAAAAAATTATTTCTCGGAATTGTCCATATTTTCTC
>NC_081552.1:256532918-256535418 GCF_963082655.1 Stomoxys calcitrans | reverse complement strand
TATGACAGAAAATTTGTTCCACTAGCCGAACGTGGAATAGCGTTCCAAGCGCCTCAATCTTCTGCTCTCATTCTGAAAATCTCTGACACCAAGTTTCGAGGTGTCTCCCACAACTTGATATTTCCATCGGGCTTTTGGTCTTCCCGGTTTGGGTGTATCACCGTGTTTGCCTTCAAAAGACTTCTTTGCTGGAGCTTCTTCATCCATTCTGACAACAAGACCTAGCCAACGCAGCCGTTGTATTTTGATGCGTGTAACTATGCTATCGTCGTCATACAGCTCGTGGTTCATACGTCCCCTATATATACTCCATTAACACAAACTGGTCCATATATTTTACGAAGAATCATTCTCTCAAATACTCCAAGTACTGCCTCATCTGCTTTCACAAGTACCCATGCTTCAGAATCATATAACAGCACAGGTAGTATCAGTGTCTTGTATAGTGTAAGCTTCGTCTGTCGAGAGGTGACCTTGTTTCTAAACTGCCTACTTAGTCCAAAGTAGCATCTATATGCCAGTATTATGCTTCACTTAATCTCAAAACTGGTGTCATTCGTTTCGGTTACGACGGTGCAGAGGTAGATAAAGTTACTGACTGCCTCAGAGTTGTGGTGCTCAACTTTTTCGGTTGTGCAAAGCTTTTTGGAAGTTGAAACCATCCATTTCGTCTTATCTCCATTTACTGCCAGACCCATTTTCTCCGACTCTCTTTCGATTCTTTCAAAGGCTGCTGTTAGCACTTCCGGTGACCGACCTATGATATCGATGTCAACGGCATAGGCGAGTAGCATGTGTTCTCTGGTGATTAGTTTGCCATATCTATTCACATCTGCATCTCGCATAATCTTCTCCAGCAGGATATTAAAGAGATCACACGATAGGCTGTCTCCTTGTCTGAAACCTCGTTTGGTATTAATGGGTTCGGAGAGTTTCTTTCCTATTCTTCATGAGGAATGCGTATCAGCAAGTGTCATCCTGCAGAGTCTTATTATCAAACTCAAACATGGCTTGAAATACCTTTGAACCTCAAGGAGTATAGAAGGCGGTTTTGTAGTCAACCAAGAGATGGTAGGTGTTGACTTATCCTTCTCGGGTCTTTTCCAGGATTTGGCGCAGTGTGAATATCTGGTCCAAGGTGGATTTACCAGGTCTAAAGCCGCAATGATAGTGCCCAAATTATCTCATTGACTTAAGGTTTTAATCTGTCACACAGTACGCTTAAGAGTATCTTGTATGCTATGGGGAGCAGACTTATTCCTCTGTAGTTGGCACATTCCGTCTAGTCCCCTTTCTTGTATACGGGACATAATATGCTGAGGTTCCAAACATCAGGTATGCGTTCTTCTAGCCAGATTATGGAGATAAGCTGATGCATATGCCTTATTAGCCTGTCGCCTCCGGTCTTAAATAGTTTAGCGGGTAACCCATCGGCTCCTGCTGCCTTGTATGTGTACGAGACATAATATGCTGAGGTTCCAAACATCAGGTATGCGTTCTTCTAGCCAGATTATGGAGATAAGCTGATGCATATGCCTTATTAGCGTGTCGCCTCCGGTCTTAAATAGTTTAGCGGGTAACCCGTCGGCTCCTGCTGCCTTGTATGTGTACGAGACATAATATGCTGAGGTTCCAAACATCAGGTATGCGTTCTTCTAGCCAGATTATGGAGATAAGCTGATGCATATGCCTTATTAGCGTGTCGCCTCCGGTCTTAAATAGTTTAGCGGGTAACCCGTCGGCTCCTGCTGCCTTGTATGTGTACGAGACACAGTATGCTGAGGTTCCAATCATCGGGTATGCGTTCTTCTAGGCAGATTATGCAGATAAGCTGATGCATATGCCTTATCAGCGTGTCGCCTGCGGTCTTAAATAGTTCAGCGGGTAACCCGTCGGCTCCTGCTGCCTTATTGTTCTTTAGTCGGTTCACTGCTACTTGGACCTCATTCTGAGTAGGAGGTAAACATTAATCAGGGATTGGTTCGGCGGCATCCTCTTCGCCACCAAAGTCGGACACTAGCAGATGGGTAAAATGTTATTTCCATATCCTCAGCTCTCTGTGTCAGTTACCAGATTTCCTTCTTTGTCTCTGCAGGAGGATGTGCCTGCACCAAAGCCATCGGTTTGATGTTTGTTTCTTTGGTAGACTTCTGTACATCTCAATTCGCTCACACTCGCGTCTTTCCATTTCCTTTTTCTTTCTTCGGAATAGACGTTTCTTCTTTTCTCCTCTCTCCCTAGGCCGATCTGGGCCTTTATTTTCTACAATCAGTAGCAACTCGCCAGGTGAAGGAGAAATCTGGCGCTTTGCTACTGATTGCAGGGTTGCTCTATATGTCACATTCTTGGCTTCAGTAGCATCTCGACACTCTTGGTCGTACCATGGGTTTCCTGGGGGAGGCTTCCGCTATCCAAGTACGGATTTCGCTGTATTATCCATGGAGTGGGCAATAGTTTGCCACTGTGCCATTATATCATCGGCACAAGGAGTGCTTTCATC
>NC_081552.1:256500418-256527918 GCF_963082655.1 Stomoxys calcitrans | reverse complement strand
TTTAAATTGGTCCACAATTAGATCGGTATATGGGAGCCCCGATACATAACACGGTTGTTGAAAACACAAAATTTCAGCCGAATCGGAAAAAAAACTTAGGCGTTCAGCGACTCATATTGAAGAACCAAACCAAATCTGATCTGTTGTGATACATATCCAATTCCAAACGACCTGTATCAATAACAATTTGAACCATACTTGGCGCAGTTGTTGGATATCATAACAAACCATGTCGGGCAAAATTTCATTCCAATCAGATAAGAATTGCGCACTCTAGAGGCCAAAAAGTCAAGACCCAAGATCGGTTTATATGGCAGCTACATCAGGTTCTGAACCGATTTGAACCATACTTGGCAACGTTGTTGGATATGATAACAAAACACGTCGTGCAAAATTTCATTCCAATCGGATAAGAATTGCGCCCTCTAGAGGCGGAAGAAGTCAAGATCCAAGATCGGTTTGTATGGCAGCTATATCAAAACATGGACCGATATGGCCCATTTACAATCCCAACCGACCTACACTAATATGAAGTTTTTGTGCAAAATTTCAAGCGGTTAGCTTTACTCCTTCGAAAGTTTGCGGGCTTTCGACAGACAGACGGAAGGACGGACAGACGGACAGACGGACGGACGGACAGACGGACGGACGGACAGACGGACAGACGGACGAACAGACGGACGGACAGACAAACGGACGGACGGACAGACGGACGGACATCGCTAGATCGACATATAATGTCACGACGATCAAGAATATATATACCTTATGGGGTCTCAGACGAATATATCGAGTAGTTACAAACAGAATGACGAAATTAGTAAACCCCCATCCTATGGTGGAGGGTATAAAAAGTATCTGTGCAAAATTTTGAAGCAGATATCTTCATTCGTTCGACCAGTTTCATGATTTCGATAGACGGACGGACTGACGAGTGGATACGGCTATATCAACTTGGAATGTCAAGACGATCAACAATTTATCTACTTCATGGGGTGATAGATTAATATTGGAAGCCACCGTCGCGCAGAGGTAAGCATGTACGCCTATGACGCTGAACGGCTGGATTCATATCCCGACGTGAACATCAGAACAATTTTCAGCGGTGGTTTTCCAATTACTAATGCTGGCTACATATGTGAGGTAGCCTGCCGTGTTAAAACTTTTCTAACAAGTGATGTCGTCCCAAGACCAACAAATCACAAAAAAAACCCAAAATCAAAAGTGGACCGATCGGGACCGTATGGGACACCAATGAAAGGCATTCGAGAGCAGAGTATGAATATGACTATCGAATATTAACAAGGCATTAAGTTCGGCCGGGCCAAACTTTGGATACCCACCACCTCGGGAATATATTGGGTTGCCCAAAAAGTAATTGCGGATTTTTCATATAATCGGCGATGACAAATTTTTTCACAGCTTGTAACTCTGTAATTGCATTCTTTCTTCTGTCAGTTATCATTCTAAGTTTTATTAAAAATGCATTTACTTTCTTTTAAAAAATCCGCAATTACTTTTTGGGCAACCCAATATGTAAACCCCCTTTCGTCACAATCCGATGAAAATTGGATAACTTATGCACCCAATTTCGGCACGGAAATTGACACATGGTCTTATAAATATAAGTCACTGTTGAAATTTGTATTTCAGACTTCAACAAAATCGTGTAATAAATAAAGCTTTTATGAGATTCAGGCCCTTAATCCGGCATATAGGTCTATATGACAGCCATATCTAAATACAGTCCTATATTTACCAAATTTTGATCGGATGGGGGGTGGCCTAAAACTACTCACTGTTTAAAATTTCAGCGAAATCGGGTAATAAATAAAGCTTTTCTGGCCCTCAGACCCCTTATCGGTAGATCGGTCTATATGGCAGCTAAACCTAAATATAGTCCGATCTGAACCATATTTAGGTCAGATGTCGGGAGGCTTAAAATAACCCACTGTTTTAAATTCCAGCGAAATCGGGTTATAAATAAAGCTTTTATGGGCTTCAGACCCTTAATCGGGAGATCGGTTTATATGACAGCTCTATCGAAATATGGATCGATTTAAACCATATTCACGTCAGATATCGGGAGGTTTGAAATAACCCACTGTTACAAATTTCAACGAAATCGGGTAATAAATAGAGCTTTTCTGGCCCTCAGACCCCTTATCGGTAGATCGGTCTATATGGCAGCTATACCTAAATATAGTCCGATCTGAACCATATTTAATTCAGATTTCAGGAGGCTAAAAATAACCCACTGTTGCAAATTTCAGCGAAATCGGGTAATAAACAAAGCTTTTGTGGCCCTCAGACCCCTTATCGGTAGATCGGTCTATATGGCAGCTATACCTAAATATAGTCCGATCTGAACCATATTTAGTTCAGATGTCGGGAAGCTTAAAATAACCCACTGTTTCAAATTTCAGCGAAATCGGGTAATAAATAAAGGTTTATTGGCCTTCAGACCCCTTATCGGTAGATCGGTCTATATGACAGCTATATCTAAATATATGCCGATCTGAACCATATTTAGGTCGGATGTCGGGAAGCTTAAGATAACCCACTGTTTCAAATTTTAGCGAAATCGGCTAATAAATAAAGCTTTTATGAACTTCAGACCCATTATCGGTAGATCGGTCTATATGGCAGCTATACCTAAATATAGTCCGATCTGAACCATATTTAGGTCAGATAGCGGGAGGCTTAAAATAACCCACTGTTTTAAATTTCAGCGAAATCGGGTTATAAATAAAGCTTTTATGGTCTTCAGACCCTTTATCGGGAGATCGGTCTATATGGAATCTATATCTAAATATAGTCCGATCTGAACCATATTTGGGTTAGTTTTTGGGAAGCCTTAAACTACTCACTCTTTCGAATTTCAGCAAAATCGGATGAAAAATAAAGTTTTTATGGGCCCTTTATCGGAAAAGCGGTCTATAAAGCGGCTATGTCCAAATATGTTCCGATCTGGCCCATTCAAGAACTTAACCAGCGTGCATCAAAAAGACGTATCTGTGCCAAATTTCAGCTCAATATCTCAATTTTTGAAGGCTGTAAAGTGATTACATCAGACGGATGGACAGACACACGGACATCGATAAATCGCCATAGAATTTTACGACGATCCGAAATTTATATACTTTGTAGGGTTACCAAGAGGACATGGACAGACAGACAGTCGGACATAGCTAAATCGAATGAAAATGTGATTCTAAGTCATTCAGTATACATATCAATGGGTCTGTCTCTTTTCCTTCTGGGTGTTTCAAACAATTGCAATAAGTTGTACCACCCTGCACCACAGTGGTGGTGTAGGGTATACAAAGAAAACTCCATAACATTTGACACCTATTCTCATAATGAAGTACGTGCCTCAATTTATCACTCACGTCCAGAAACAGTTTTTTGACCAGCCCAGAGCTAGGGCTGTTATGAATTACGTCATTAGTCTTGTGAAAATAAATAGTGTATGAGATGGTGACACGGGCCCACCACAATGCAAATGAACCATTTCGTGAAATTATTGTTCGGCCCCTTAAAATATTGTATTCATTATTGGGCAACAGCAACAACCTGACATTATGCGCAATATTGTTTTTGGTCATTAAAAGTCCTGAGGGCGGGTAGTGGTTCTTAATGCACGACATTCAAAACCGGACAACACTCATTTGCACTTAACTGACCACATAAACAAGCTGATCACTGGCTCACAGTCTCCATGCGTGTTCTTACGAGAGAGAGAGAGAGAGAGAGAGAGAGAGAGACGGAATTCATGTGTGTGCTCATGTATGAGCGTGTAAGTGTATTTGGTTAAACTCGTATCCTAATTTTGGGTGTGTTATTTTTTGTTTGTCTGTCTGTCTGCTGTCGTTTGGTTGATCCCAGGACAAGTGTTGCCATTTGCAATTAAGTGGAAGGCGTGCCGCCTTCTGCTGACCAACAATTTAATTTCACGCCAAAGCAAACAAGTTTCTTAGATTTCAGGAAAGAGTTGGGGGGGGGGGGGGGGGGGGGGATAGCACCATAGCCATCGCCGGCACCACCACCATCACCCTTTTGAGGATTAAAACCGCATGTTTAGTCCGCTCTATGGGAAATGTTATTTTCTATGACAAATAAAATTCCATCAAAGCGTTCTAAGAGACTATGAGACTACAACTGCTGTTGCTGTTGTGGCTGTGGTTGTGCCACTGAAAATGTTACAACATTAGGTGGCAAAGACCTCTTGCCTTTGCCAGCACCATCATAATCAGGTTGCCACCATGGACAACCGAGTGAGTAAATAAATGGGAATAATGTTGTTGTGTTTGTCGCTGTCGGTCGTCATTGTCGTAGTTGTTATTGTTGGTTGCGTTATTTTTTGGGTTAAGTGTTCGGCTTAGTTGACAGCAAACCACAACTTTTATCATACACTTGACATAAAAGTTGATGCTGGAGCGACGACGCACTGCTTAAGCTAGCAGCCGGTATTCGCATTTAGTTTTATTTGCTCTTTACGACACTTGCTTAGCACAAGGCAAACAAAATAAACCAAGGACGAATATGAATAACCACGTGGCACCCTACTTCAAGTCGAAGTTGGAAATAGGAAAGAGCATATATTTAAGAGAAACATTTAAATTTTAATGAAATTGACAACTGAAAGTCATAAATAAAACAAGTAAAAAGGCGTTAAGTTCGGCCGGGCCGAATTTTGGATACCCACCACCTCGGGAATATACGTAAACCACCTTTCATCAAAATTCGGTGAAAATTGTATACCTGAATTTCGGCGACATCGGATAACAAATGCACCTTTTATGGGCCCAAAACCTTAAAAACTGTGATCGGTCTATATGACAGCTATATCTAAATCTTAACCGATCTGTGCCATATTGCAGGATTATGTCGAGGGACTTAACGTAACTCACTGTTCCAAATTTCGGCGACATCGGACAATAAATGAGCATTTTATGGGCCCAAAACCTGAAATCGAGAGATCGGTCTATATGGCAGCTATATCCAAAATTGGTCCGATCTGCACCAAATTGATGAGGGATATCAAAGGGCCTTCTTCTGAGGGATATCAAGTGGCTTTCATGGGCCTAAGACCCTAAATCTGAGGATTGGTCTATATGGCAGCTATATCCAAATCTGAACCGATCTGGGCCAAATTGCCGAAGAATATCGAAAGGCCTAACACAACTCCCGTTTCAAATTTCAGCAAAATCGGATAATAAATGTGGCTTTTATGGGCCTAAGACCCTAAATCGGAGGATCGGTCCATATGGCAGCTATATCCAAATCTGGACCGATCTGAACCAAATTGACGAAGGATATTGAGGGGCATAACACAACTCACTGTCCCAAATTTCATTAAAATCGGAAAATAAATGTGGCTTTTATGGGCCTAAGACCCTAAATCGGAGGATCGGTCTATATGGCAGCTATATCCAAATCTGAACCGATCTGCACCAAATTGACGAAGGATGTCGAGGGGCCTAACTCAACTCACTGTCCCAAATTTCAGCAAAATCAGATAATAAATGTTGCTTTTATGGGCCTAAGACCCTAAATCGGCGGATCGGTCTATATGGGGGCTATATGAAGATATAGTCCGATATTGCCCATCTTCGAACTTAACCTGCTTATGGACGAAAAAAGAACCTGTGCAAAATTTCAGCTGAATATCTCTATTTTTAAAGACTGTAGCGTGATTTCAACAGACAGACGGACAGACGGACGGACATGTCTCGATCGTCTTAGATTTGTACGCTGATCAAGAATATATATACTTTATAGGGTCGGAAATGGATATTTCGATGTGTTGCAAACGGAATGACAAAATGAATATACCCCCATCCTTCGGTGGAGGGTATAAAAAACACGATATTTAATCCAAAATTTCATATGAAAAATTCAGCTTTTTATGAACCCAAAATATTTAGTCGCTAACGTCTATACACAGGGTTATAGCCAATACAGGTTTTATTGGTATGGCAAAATGGTTCTTGCCATTTACTTTTCACACCAGTACTGTGGTACACGGTATTATGACTTAGGGCATTTATTTGTAACTCCCAAAAGAAAGAAGGATAGACCCAATGATGAGAATACCCCTCGACTCAGAATCACTCTCTAAGTCGATTTAGCTTAGTCCCTGTCTGAATGTCCGTCCCTCCGTCTGTCTGTCTGTCTGTGTTAATTTGTGTACAAAGTACATGTCACAATTTTCATCCGATCGTCTTCAAATTTGGCAGAGGCATCTTCTTTGGCCTAGAGACGAGGCCAATTCAAATTGAACAAGTAACAAGTAAAAAGGCGTTAAGTTCGGCCGCGACGAATTTTGGATACCTACCACCTCGGGTATATATCTAAAACGCCTTTCGACAAAATCCGGTGAAAAATGCATACCTTATGCCCCATAGCAGTGTTATCGATTTGGACCAAATACTAAAAAGTACAAGTCATTGTTCAATTGTGTGTAACAAAATATTGGTCTTTTTAGTAGCTATATCTAAAAATAAACCGATCTCCAACACATACGACACGGATGTCAAAAGCCTAACATAAGCCACTGCGTCAAATTTCAGTGAAATCGGATTATGAATGTGCCTTTTATAGGGCCAAGACGTTAAATCGAGATATCGGTCTATATGGCAGCTATTGGGTTGCCCAAAAAGTAATTGCGGATTTTTCTTATAGTCGGCGTTGACAAATTTTTTCACAGCTTGTGACTCTGTAATTGCTTTCTTTCTTCTGTCAGTTATCAGCTGTTTTAGCTTGCTTTAGAAAAAAAGTGTATTTGATTTGTCGATGGGCCTATGACAACTGGATGTACCAAATTTCAGCAAAATCAAATAAAAATGTGGCTTTTATATGCCTAAAACCCTAAATCAAAGGATCGGTCTATATGGCAGCTATATCCAAACCTGGACCGATCTGAGCCAAATTGACGAAGGATGTCGAAGAGCCCAATTAAACTCACTGTCCCAAATTTCAGCAAAATTGCATAATAAATGTGGCTTTTATGGTCCTAAGAACTGAAATCGGCGGATCGGTCTAATGGCAGCTATATCCAAATCTTGACCGATCTTAGCCAAATTAGAGAAGGTTGTCGAAGGGTCTAACATAACACTCTGTCTCAAATTTCAGCAAAATTGGATAATAAATGTGGCTTTTATGGGCCTAAGAACTAAATCGGTGGATCGGTCCATATGGCAGCTATATCCAAATCCATACCGATCTGGGCCAAATTGATGAAGACTGTCGAAGAGCCCAACAAAACTTATTGTCCCAAATTTCAGCAAAATTGGATAATAAATGTGGCTTTTATGGGCCTAAGACCCTAAATCAAAGGATCGGTCTATATGGCAGCTATATCCAAACCTAGACCGATCTGAGCCAATTTGACGAAGGATGTCGAAGAGCCCAATTAAACTCACTGCCCCAA
This sequence comes from Stomoxys calcitrans, assembly GCF_963082655.1. Lineage (NCBI taxonomy): Eukaryota > Metazoa > Arthropoda > Insecta > Diptera > Muscidae > Stomoxys > Stomoxys calcitrans. The sequence continues at coordinate 256,520,483 of NC_081552.1, read as the reverse complement.
ATTTCAGCAAAATTGGATAATAAATGTGGCTTTTATGGGCCTAAGACCCTAAATCGGCGGATCGGTCTATACGGCAGCTATATACAAATCTGTACCGATCTAAGCCAAATTAAAGAAGGATATCGAAGGGTCTTTTTTTGTCCATAAGCAGGTTAAGTTCGAAGATGGGCTATATCGGACCATATCTTGATATAGCCCCCATATAGACCGATCCGCCGATTTAGGGTCTTAGGCCAATAAAAACCACATTTATTATCCGATTTTGCTGAAATTTGGGACAGTGAGTTGTGTTAGGCCCTTCGGTATCCTCCGACAATTTGGCAGAGATCGGTCCAGATTTGGATATAGCTGCCATATAGACCGATCCTCCAATTTAGGGTCTTAGGTCCATAAAAGCCACATTTATTATCCGATTTTGCTGAAATTTAAGACAGTGAGTTGTCTTCGGCCCTACGACGTCCTCCGTCAATTTGGCCCAGATCGGTCCAGATTTGGATATAGACCGATCCTCCGATTTAGGGTCTTTGGCCCATAAAAGCCACATTTATTAACGGATTTTGATGAAATTTGGGACAGTGAGTTGTGTAAGGCCTTTCGACATCCTCCGTCAATTTGAACCAGATCGGTTCATATTTGGATATAGCTGCCATTTAGACCGATCCTCCGATTTAGGGTCATAGACCCATAAAAGCTACATTTATTACCCGATTTTGCTGAAATTTGGGACAGTGAGTTGTCTTAGGCCCTACGACGTCCTCCGTCAATACGGCTGAGATCGGTTCAGATTTGGATATAGCTGCCATATAGGCCGATCCTCCGATTTAGGGTCATAGGCCCATAAAAGCTACATTTATTACCCGATTTTGCTGAAATTTGGGACAGTGAGTTGTCTTCGGCCCTACGACGTCCTCCGTCAATTTGGCCCAGATCGGTCCAGATTTGGATATAGACCGATCCTCCGATTTAGGGTCTTTGGCCCATAAAAGCCACATTTATTATCGGATTTTGCTGAAATTTGGGACAGTGAGTTCTCTTCGGCCCTACGACGTCCTCCGTCAATTTGGCCCAGATCGGTCCAGATTTGGATATAGCTGCCATATAGACCGATCCTCCGATTTAGGGTCATAGACCCATAAAAGCTACATTTATTACCCGATTTTGCTGAAATTTGGGACAATGAGTTGTCTTAGGCCCTACGACGTCCTCCGTCAATACGGCTCAGATCGGTTCAGATTTGGATATAGCTGCAATATAGACCGATCCTCCGATTTAGGGTCATAGGCCCATAAAAGCTACATTTATTATCCGATTTTGCTGAAATTTGGGACATTGAGTTGTGTTAGGGCCCTTCGACATCGTTCGTCAATATGGCTCAGATCGGTTCAGATTTGGATATAGCTGCCATATAGACCGATTCTCCAATTTAGGGTCTTAGGCCCATAAATGCCACATTTATTGTCCGATGTTGCCGAAAATTGGGACAAAGAGTTAAGTTAAGCCCCTCCACATATTTCTGCAATTTGGTCTAGATCGATCAAGATTTGCATATAGCTGCCATATAAACCGATCTCTCGATATAAAGTCTTGGCCCCATAAAAGGCGCATTTTTAATCCGATTGCACTGAAATTTGACACACTGACTTATGTTATGCTTTTCGACATCCGTGTGGTATATAGTTCAGATCGGTTTATTTTTAGATATAACTACTAAAAAGACCAATATTTTGTTGTATACAATTGAACAATAACTTTTACTTATTAGTATCTGATCCAAATCGGAACATAACTGCTATGGGGCATAAGGTATGAATTTTGCACCGGATTTTGAGGAAAGGTGGTTCACATATTTATCCGAGGTGGTGGGTATCCAAAGTTCGGCCCGGCCGAACTTAACGCCTTCTTACTTGTTTTGAGTAAGCATTTGAGGGTCGATTTTCATTTTGATGTATGAAAAATTTATAATGACTTGCCTTTAATAACTGTGCATATTCGATTATTCAGTTTCTACACCTTCGGACGCTATAGTACCCTACAATTTGCCACACCTGTTTCACACCTCAACTTTTCCCATTTTGAATGTCATAAGCTCCCCACTATTCTGCCCCATCCCACTGTGCAACGGAGGGTACGCAAAGTTTGGTTCTTTAAAAACTAATGCTCATGTTTCTTATTTATTCCTATATTTGTTCCCACTGAATAATTTATATGAACAACATTGTTACAGATTATAGAGTGCATAATGGAAATACCCAACAAAATGGGGGAGCATGTCGAGAGGGATATGAAAAATGATTGTCATTTCTTAAATTAGTGAAAACAAAATTAAGTGCTACAAGTATGTGTTCATTTGTACTAATATTAGAGCAAACCACATGAGTGTGTAGCAAAAGCTAATTAAGAGACCAGAAACTTTATTTGCTGAAATTCTTGTCATTCTTACAAAAAATTGCGTTGAGGCAAAGGCAACGCAGCGGGCGGCTTACAATGTGCCTTTCTCTAAATTGTCTAGTTTGTAATGTAGTGGCTTAAATTGCAATATGCTTGAGCACTCTAATACACCGCATGCCTTTCTATGTGTGTGTGTGTGTGTGTGTGTTTGACCATGTGAGTAGTGTACACTTATTTGAATTTGTGCAGCATACAAAGATAAGTGAGTTTGCGTGTGTGTGTGGCATATGGTATTCATATGGATTAGTATCAAAGCAAACAAATTCAACATTAGTGGTGCTCTCTCACACTCTTTCTCTCTGTCTGTCCGCCACACTCCCTTGGCCTCTTTCACCCGCAGTTTCGTAACATCTCACTGGATTTCCTTTGCCTAAAGTGCGAGTCGGTATTCATTTGTGTGTTTATTTGCAAAATAAAGTAAAGCCAAACAACCGCAATCCATTTCGTAGTAGAGTTAGTTAAAAGGATACACAGGATTTGTATTCGCACACAAATATAAATGCCATGCACACACACACACACACACACACACACACACACACACACACACACACACACACACACACACACACACACAGAGCCTTAGTCGTTTACATTTACTTGAGTTTTAAGTTTTTTTCTTTGTTGAGGAATATTTTTTGTAGAGGAATATTGACTCACATTTTATTTGTGCTCCGTTTAAAATGTTCTTTTGAAAATGTCAGATCTAATGTTGCGGGACCTTCCCTCAAGATCATTGCCAATATTGCCTAGTAAGCAAAACTACGAATGCCCATTAGTGTTAATCTTTTTTATTAAAATTAATTACTAACACTTAGACTTAACTCATGTAAAATGAATTATTATCTGATTGCTAAAGGATTTCAAGTGGTGTTTTGGTGCATTGCAGCGAAATCTTAAACGATAGGAAACCTGAAAGGTTTTGAAGATGTTTTGGATTGGATATCTGAGGCCACACTTGAGCTCGAGTGCGGGGCACTGCTGTCAGCGGCACAGTTTTCGATTGACGGAACTCTAGTATTGCCATTTAAATAATCATGTTACATGGATGGATGGATGGATCAAAGCTAGGGGACAAAATGGGCCCTGGGGTCCATATTGAGAACCCAGGGACTGAGATTTGTTTTAGACTGCCTGACCGTAATACAGTCCTGCAGGCGGAGATGCGGGTGGTGTGGTGCTAACGCGAAGACTTCAAGTATGAACATCTTTTCGGACAGTAAACAGGCCATAAGGGCAAGAACAACCAGGATGGTAAGTTCACGAACAGAGTTGGAATGTAAGAAGGAGATTAACACCTTCTCTGAGAAAGGCACGATACGCATCGTTTGGGTGCTGGGCTATAGTGGAGTAACTGGGAACGAGAAAGCAGATGATTTAGCAGTGAAGGTCAGAGAACTGCCGTCAATAAACTTGGCTATTCCGAAGCCTTTCTGATCGACGCAGTCCAAGTTAAGGGAGTGGGCGACGAATGCGCATTTAACCCTGTGGAACAGCGAAACGGTCGGTAAAATTGCAAATTTGCAAATTTTGCTCATGAACATTCCACTAAGGAACAGGAGCAAACTTCTCACATATCAATGAGAGCAGTCCGATTCAAGTTTAAGCTCAATGATAAGGGGCCTCCTTTTCATAGCCGAATCCGAACGGTGTGCCGCAGTGCGACACCTCTTTGGAGAGAAGTTTTACATGGCATAATACCTCACAAATATTGCCAGCATTAGGAGGCATTAAGGTCGGTAGGACGGCGAAAATCCTATGGAGAGATCCAGACCGTCAGAAGATGAGGCTATTACTGAAGGAAAGTTGGAAGGAGGTCAATATGGGTTTCGGTGTCATAAGGGGACACAAAGGACTACAAACTCACTTATGCGAAATCGGTGCGGCAAGTTATAGCATGTGTAGGGCATGCCGGGAAGATGGGCCTAAAAGCCACATTTATTTTCCGATTTTGCTGAAATTTGGAATAGTAAGTTGTATTAGGTCCTTCGGCTGCCTTCGTTAATTTGGCCCAGATCGGCCCAGATTTGGATATAGCTGCCATATAGACCGATCCTCCGATTTAGGGTCTTAGGCCCACAAAAGCCACATTTATTATCCGATTTTGTTGAAATTTGGGACAGTGAGTTGTCTTAGGCCTTTCGATATCCTTCTTCACTTTGGCCCAGATCGGTTCAGATTTGGATATAGCTGCCATATAGACCGATCCTCCTATTAAGGGTTTTAAGCCAACAAAAGCCATTTTAAGGTTTTGGGCCCATAAAAGGCGCATTTATTACCCGATGTCGCCGAAATTTGGGACAGTGAGTTAGGTTAAGCCCCTTGAAATACTTCTGCAATATCGCACAGATCGGTCTAGATTTGAATATAGCTGCCATATAGACCGATCTCTCGATTTAAGGTTTTGGGCCCATAAAAGGCGCATTTATTGTCCATTGTCGCTGAAATTTGGGACAATGAATTGTGTAGGGCCCTTCGACATTCTTTGTCCATTTGGCTCAGATCGGTCCAGACTTGGATATACCTGCCATAGAAACCGATCTCTCGATTTAAGGTTTTGGGGCCATAAAAGGCGCATTTATTGTCAGATTTCGACGAAATATGTTGCAGTGAGTTATATTAGGCTCTTCGACATTTTTCTGCAACTTGGCCCAAATCGGTCCAGATTTGGATATAGCTGCCATATACACCGATCTCTCGGTTTAATGTTTTGGGCCCATAAAAGGCGAATTTATTGTCTGATTTCGCCGAAATTTGGGACAGTGAGTTGTGTTAGGCCCTTCGACATCCTACTTCAATTTGGCGCAGATCGCTTCAGATTTGGATATACCTGCCATATAAACCGATCTCTCAAATTAAGGTTTTGAGTCCATAAAAGGCGCCTTTATTATCCGATGTCGCCGAAATCTGGGTCAGTGAGTTATGTTAGGTTCTTCGACATTTTTCTGCAACTTGACCCAAATCGGTTTCGATTTGGATATAGCTGCCATATAGACCGATTTAAAGTTTTGGCCCCATAAAAGGCGCATTTATAATCCGGTTTCACTGATATTTGACACAATGACTTATGTTAGGCTTTTCGATATCTGTGTCGTATATGGTTCAGATCTGTTTATTTTTCGATATACAATAGCTACTGTACTTATTAGTATTTGGTCCAAATGGAAACATATTTCGATATAAATGCTATGGGACATGAGGTATGAAATTTTCACCGAATTTTGATGAAAGGTGGTTCACATATATACCCGAGGTGGTGTATATATGTTCGGCCCGGCCGACTTTTTATTTGTTTGTACCAAAATTTGAAACAAAACAGGTAAGAGCGTGCTAAGTTCGGCCGGGCCGTATCCTTTATACCCTCCACCATGGATCGCAATTTGTCGAGTTCTATGCATGGTATCTCTTTTTAGGCAAACAAAGAATATTGGATAGGAGCTATATCAAGTTAGAGTCCGATTCGCACCAAAAATGAATGCCGAACATTGTAGAAGTCCTTATGTAAAATTTCAGTTCATTCGGATAAGAATTGAGCCTTGTAGGGGCTCAAGAAGCAAAATCGGGAGATAGGTTTATATGGGAGCTGCATCAAGCTATTGATCGATTCCGACCATATTAAATACGTATGTAGAAGGTCATGAGAGAACCGTTGTACAAAATTTCTTCCAAATCGGATGAGAATTGCGCCCTCTAAAAGTCAAGATCCCAGAGCAGTTTATATGGCAGCTATATCAGGTTCTATACCGATTTGCGCCATACTTAGCACAGTTGTTAGAAGTCATATCAAAACACCTCATGCGAAGTTTCAGCCAAATCGAATGAAAATTGTGCGATCTATTGGCTCAAGAAGTCAAGACCCAAGATCGGTTTATATGGCAGCTATATCAAAACATGGACCGATATGGCCCATTTACAATCCCATCCGACCTACACTAATAAAAAGTATTTGTGCAAAATTTTAAGTGGCCAGCTTTACTCTTTCGAAAGTTAGCGTGCTTTTGACAGACGGACGGACAGACGTACATGGCTAGATCGACTTAAAATGACATGATAATCTAAAATATATATACCTTATGTGGTCTCAGACGCATATTTCGAGGTGTTACAAACAGAATGACGAAATTAGTATACCCCCATCCTATGGTGGAGGGTATACATATAATTCCTCTCTACATGAATTCTCTTGGTGTAGTATCATCATTTCCACCCACATTCAACGACATGGCTTCAATAAGAATTTTTGCACCAGACATCTCAATGGCTGACATTCATTGTCTATGCAGGCATTTTTGATCTGAGGAAAATTCCTAATATCAGCATGTCTTATCAACACTATTTTGAATGCAGCAACTCACCTGAGTAAATTCTCAGGCAAATTTCTATCGTACAAATGGGAAGCTATATGTGTTGGTATTCCCTCACATAAATCAGACATAATAATGTTGTCATATTGGTGTTGAATGTTAGATTGTAGAAGGAAGTGCAAGGTAAGGCATCTATGGCCAGGCAACCACAACCGAAATACTAACATCACAACATTGTGTTTTATACTGCACAAGAATGGGGGGTTTCCTAGCTAGACGGAGCGGGGGTGATTGAGATCACTTGGGGATTTGTGGTGCTAGCGATGAAATGATGAGAGGCGATGTGACGTCACTGTAGGAATTCCCTGTGTGGCTGTGGATGTTAAGTGGACTGTAAGTGCGGGAGTTTTTTAACTTATTATTCCTCATACACAGAGGAATAATGAGTTAAATAGGAAAATGAAGTATCCAAAACGAAAAGAAAAAAATAAGAAGACGGTAAGTGTCGGGTTATGAGAGGTACAACGTTGGGTTTTATTGGGAAAAACAGAGAGGGGAAAAGAGATGTGGATGCTCACCTGGCTGCGGTTGTGGAAGAAGTGAAATTGTATACATTTGAAAAAAGGCAAGTGAGCTGCAGTACTAAAAGGCTTATAGCTAACAATTCACAATAGTCTTACACTCTATTCCAGATTAGTACGGATGGCAAAAAAGGGGGATATCTTATACGCTATACAATTCATAATAATAATTCACAATTCAATTAAAATTCATGGCACTTATTCTACCTTATATTCTTAAATTTAAAGGGACAAATTCAAATTTGTCCATGGCGCCGGCCTTGCGTTCACGCAAAGTTTGAGGGAGTTGCACACAAGACGGTTGCCAGCGACTTGATCGCTTCAGACAAAATCAAATAATTAGGTTGGAGAGTTGGTGGTTGGTTTGTTGGTTGGTGTTGTGGTTTCTTGGTGGGTTTTCGCTGGGGTTTGCGCTTTGGCTTTCGGTTGATTCTTTGTTGAGTGTTGCGTTGGTTTGCCTGTTTGTTGTTTCGGTGGTTCTGGGGCCCGTTGTGTCTTTTGGGGTGTGGCTGTTGTTGGCGGGCGGCAGCTGTATTTTGACGTCGGCCTAGTCGTGATTTGGCTGGTTGGTCTCGTTGGGCCTGAGCGGATGTGGATTGGCCATTGTTGGTTTTTTTTGGCTCTTGTCGCCGAGGCTGTGCCATGGGCGTTCTGGTGGCTGCCTTGGAGCTTTTCGGCTTTGGTGCTAGTTTTCGTGGGTGCAGCATGGTGTGGTGCTGGAACCCACATTTCCTACACGTCTCCGTCGACTGGCAATCTTCCACGGTGTGGCTTTTGGCAAGGCAATTTCGACAATACTTGTGTTGTCTAACTGCCGTCCTTCTATCTTCGACAGTCATCAAAATAAAAGATGGGCAGTACCTGAGGGCGTGGCGGTTTTGGCACACCATGCACTTGTAGACGTCTTGGACACGCATTGTAGATCTGAAAGTTAACAGAGGTTAATAATTTGGCAATGCAAGCAACAAGTGACACAGATCATATGAGAACGAGATACAATGAGATGAGTGATAAAAGGGGTTAGTATGCCCCTATGCAAAATGATGCATCGATATAGTATTAGGCTAGGATTTTCATTGGGGTTGATTGAGCAAAGGTAAGTGGCATAATTTAACAATTGGTCGAGTAATGACTCCTGATGCAATTCTTACATCCGCAATTCTAGTCCTCTTATCGGAACCGCTGTGAGTCTTAGTCACTCTTCCTAGTCGCCAGTCGCTAGGTGGTAGTAGATCGTCCATTACGACTACTAGATCACCAACTTCTATATCTGGAGATGTGGTCTTCCACTTGTATCGTTTCTGCAGTGCTTTCAGATATTCCTCTTTCCATCTAATAGCAAACTGGTGATGGATTGCCTTCAATTTCAGCCACCTGTTTACCAAGGAGATATCTTCAGCTAAGGGCTCTGGAAATGACATTATCGGAGCGCCTTTTAAAAAGTGTCCTGGAGTTAACGCCGTGAGGTCATTTGGATCCTCAGAGACGGCAGAGATAGGGCGAGAGTTTAGAACTCCTTCAATCCGAGCAAGTAATGTCGCAAATTGTTCGAATGTAAATAAATGAGCGCCAGCCACTCTCCTGAAATGGTGTTTGAAACATTTTACGGCTGATTCCCAAAGCCCACCCATATGTGGAGCATGAGGGGGTATAAACTGCCACTCAAAGCCCTGTGTGGAGTACCTCTCAGCAATGTCGCTTGCCGCAGTCTGAATAAAACTCCTAAATTCCCTCAGCATCTTTCGACTAGCACCTACGAAATTTCTGCCATTGTCAGATACTACCTTCCGAGGTAGGCCTCGCCTCCCAACGAATCGACAAAATGCGGCCTCAAATGCCGCCGTGGAAAGCTCGGAACATGGCTCCAAATGTACGGCCTTGGTGGCGAAGCACACGAAGATGCTCACATAGCCTTTTAAGAGAGGGGATCGGCGCAGGGATGAACTCCTAATTTCAAAGGGTCCTGCAAAATCTATACCGGTCACGTGAAATGGTGGTGTTATAGTGCATCTGTCCGGAGGGAGCGGAGCCATTATTTGGACGCAAGGTTTCTTCCTAAAAATGATGCAAGTTTTGCACTTATGAATGACGTTCTTCACTCTCGGCTTGAGACGTGAGATGTAAAATTCTGTCTGAATCATGCGACACATTAGGATGCACTCACCGTGGGCGAGAAATTCATGCAAATGGAGCAAATAGAGGTGGCAAAGCCGAGAGTTCCCAGGAAGTATGATGGGAAACCTTTCGTTGTAGGGTAAAGAACTAGCTGCGAGTCGACCATTAACACGTAGGACCTTGTCCCGATCTAGGAAGGGGTTCAAACATTGCAGTGAGGTTTTGTTGGACAATTCTTCAGACCTACTAACTTGCTTGTATTCATCTGGGTACCATTTCATCTGGGCTAACATTATTAGGCGGAATTTCGTGTGTATAACCTCATCCTGGGTAAGAATTGGAGAGGAGTTTCTCGTGGTACCTCTAGATTTAGCAAGGCAATTATAATAGAATCTGAACACGTAGGAGACCACCCTCAATGCTCGGGGGTACGAAGAGAATCTGAGCAAGATGTCTGAATCCTCTACTGTCTCGTGCATAACCTGGATATCTAGGCGCTTTCCTATCTCCGGGGAGACCAAAGGGTTCCTGTTGGGCCATTCTGACGGTGGGTTCGTCAGCCAATTTGGGCCATGAAACCACAATGAGTTACAGGTGAGGTCCTGCGGCCTACAACCTCTTGTGCCGAGGTCGGCTGGATTGTCATGAGTAGGGACGTGTCGCCATGTCCCCCCTGGAAGAAAGTCATGAATCTTGGACGTTCGATTTGCCACGTATGTTTCCCATGTCCATGGTGGTTTTGTTAACCAGCCAAGGACAATGGATGAGTCCGTCCAAAGAGTTATGCCACTAATGTCTAGATCGACAGTGCATAGTACAAAATTGACAAGCTTTGCGAGAAGGTAGGCTCCGTTGAGCTCTAGACGTGGCAGGCATACAGGCTTCAGTGGGGCTACTTTACTCTTTGCGACGAGCAAATTTGAGAAGACAACCGATTTGGAAGTTTGACACCGAATGTACACACATGCGCACATTGCTGCCTGAGACGCGTCAGAGAACCCGTGAATCTCTACTGTATCAGAGGGATGATACTGTAGCCATCTGGGTATGGAAATTTCTCCTATGTGATTCAAGTCAGTCACTAGAGCATTCCACTTCAGCAGGGTCTCTGGGCCGAGTTCGTCATCCCAATCCAGTCCTTCCAGCCAAAGTTGCTGCATCAGTATCTTTGATCTTATCACTACAGGGGTCACCCATCCCGCAGGATCAAATAATTGCGCGACGGCAGAGAGGACTCTGCGTTTGCTCATGGGCTGGTCTGTTGATATAGAGCCGAGGGTATAACTGAACGAATCAGTTAGTGCGTTCCACTTGATACCCAGTGTCCTAGTAGTGCTTGACTCATCGAAGCGTAGGAAATCAGAGTCATACAGACTCTCCTGTGGGAGATGTGCAAGCACATGTGGGTCGTTCGCAGTCAACTTGACGAGAGGAAAGCCCGCCTGCTTAAGGACTGATATCAAGTCCTCTTGCGCTCGAATGGTGTCCTCTATAGAGAAGCCGCCGGACAAAATGTCATCGACATATGTCTCTTTCCTTAATGCTTTCGCGACATTGGGAAATTCGTTCTCAGAGTCAGATGCAAGTTGCAAGAGTGTGCGAATAGCCAAAAACGGTGCGCAATTCAGACCAAAGGTAACCGTTTTTAGCTCAAAATCCTTTACCGGTCCCTTTGGATCCGGCCTGAAAAGAATGCGCTGATATGCTCTGTCGATCGGATGTAGCCATATTTGCCTATACATCTTTTGAATGTCGCCACAGAACACATATCGGTATCTGCGCCAATTGAGGATCACAGATGTCAAATCGGTTTGCAGTGTAGGTCCAGTGTGGAGCACATCATTAAGCGAATAACCAGATTTGCTCTTACGAGATGCGTTGAACACAACTCTCACCTTTGTGGACTTGTGTTCTGGACGGACGACTGCGTGGTGTGGGAGATAAAAGGAATTGTATCGTCCATCGCAGTGGATTTCCTGAGACGAGGTCTCCTGAGCATGATCAAGAGAAATGTACTCGTTTAAAACCGAGTTGTACTCGGTTTTTAGCTCGGGATCATTAGAGAGCTTTGTCTCCATCCGATTATACTGAGCTAGAGCCAGAAAGCGAGACGAGCCAAGAGAAAGGGAGTCGGAGAATTCTGCTTTGAAAGGCAGTCTCACGACGTATTTACCGTCCGGGGATCTGGAGGTAGTTTTAGAGTAAAACTCTTCGCAAAACTGATCCTCTTCACAAAGAGGGGGAGCCATGGGTACCTCTTCTTGCTCCCAGAATTTCCTCAGAAGTTTGCTGATCCTTACATCTTCGGATTCAACCACGTTCGTGGAGAATGAGAAAATTCTTTCAGTTTGCATTGGACCGCTCAATACCCAGCCAAAAACTGTATTGTATGCTGAGGTATCGCCACATATATTTTTTCTGATTCCTTCAATGTTTATGAATCGTTCCGAATCATTGCCTAGAATCAGGTCAATTTGAGCGGATTTGTTGAAATTTGGATCGGCCAGATCTAGCTCCTCCAACTCTGAGGGATTTGAGATTTCGAACGAGACGGAAGGAAGCCATTTTGTCATTTTAGGCAATACTATTGCTGAGACTGAAAAGCGGACATCGTATTTCTCCGCAACAATGACTAGTTGGCATTCTTTATTCGATGTTTGAGTCTGTTCGCCAATTCCAGAAATCTCAAAGTGCGCTTTAGAGGTGGGAATTTGCAAGCGCCTCTGAATTCTTTGTGTTATAAAGGTTCGTTGAGAACCGGGATCAATAAGAGCTCTTAGCGTAAACAACTCCCCTTGATGTTCAACACGAACTAGAGCTGTTCGTAACAAAATCATGTCGTTGTTGGCCGAAAAATTTGCCTGAACATGCGAGGATCGCCTTGCGGCTGAAGTTGAGGGAGTCTCATTGTGAGATGTGCTTTTTGAATTCATGCCAGAGGACTTAATTTGACCCTTGTCATCCTCGTGACCAGAATGGGTTACATGATCTTCAGTTTTCTCTTCTGGCTTACTTCTTAGATGAAGCAGAGTGTGGTGTGGCTTATGACAAATAATACAAGTGTTTACACTCTTGCAATTTGTCTTGAGATGAGATGAGGAGAGACAATTTATGCACAATTTGTGCTTGTATGCAAAATCTATGCGTTGTTGTGCAGTGTATTTCCGAAACTGTCCACAACTCCTTATTGTGTGGTCGGAACTGCAAAGGGGGCAAGAAGAGCTTAGCTTTTCTTGCGAGTGATAAGTTTGGATCTTACCACTGCTTTGAGACGGGAGCGAACTTCTGGTCTTTGTGGCCTTTATGCTCGAGAGCCGTTCCACAATTTCGTACCTGTTGATGAGAAATTCATCGAGCTGGTTCCAGGTAGGAAGATCGCGATGAGATCTGAGGGATTGTTCCCACAGAGCCAGCGTTTCATCTGGCAATTTGGTCGAAACCAAATATAACAATATGGGGTCCCAGCTTTCTACATTGACGTCCAGAGTCTTGAGAGTGCACAGACAATCATTCACGGTGGCTTGAATTTTGTGAATTGCCTCACTGTTCTCCACAGAAGCTGACGGAATGTTGAAGAGAATCTTCAATTGGTTGTCCACTAAGACTCGCTTGTTCTCATAGCGAGCCTTTAGAGCACTCCAAGCGAGCTCAAAGTTCTCATCGCAAAGCGTGTATCTTTTGACTATGGCGCCGGCCGCACCCCTAGTCTTGTTCCGCAGATGATACAATTTCTGAGCTCTTGTTAATTTCGGATGGTTGACGTAGACCGCCGTGAACATGTCACGGAAAGACGGCCATTCTTCGTAACCTCCTTTAAAAATTTCCGTATCACACGGAGGGACCTTGATGTAACTGTCAGCTACATCTTGAGACGAGTGGTTAACCGAAGGCTGGGGAAGGTAAGCCGGAATAAGGCTGTGCCTCGCGTTTTGGCGAGCATTTCCGCCTGATATTCTTAGAATATCTAGGATTTGGGACCTTGCCGTGTAATAGGCTTCAGAGCTGGCGTTGAAATTAATTCTAGCGTTCTCCCTAAAGTCCTTGGTGTTGACATTTCTTGGAGCTAGCATGAGACCTTCATAGGTAGCTTGAAGTCGTTGCCACCGATTCTCGAGGTCTTCCAATTTCACCTCCAAAACAGAATCAGTCTGATCCTGAATGTCGCTCTGTTCAAATTGAGTACAAAAGTTGATCAAGTGGTCGCAGTCAAATAGAAACTTGTCATGATTCAAAGACCTCTTAATTGCGGAAGCGGGATCTGATAAAGGATTGGATCCTGAAGACTGGGAAGCCATGTCTGCGGTCGCGTTCTCTAAGCTCATTTTGTACTGAATCCGTAAAATAAAGTGAACAATGAGAAATAGAGTAGGTAAGCGAAGTGGAAAGAGCATTCAACTCCTGTCTGAGAAAGTAATGCAGAAGAATTATTTGGTAGAATGTCGTAAGAAAATCTGTTTGCCTTTGGAAACCCAGGGAGATCGAGACAATTTTGATTTGCGATTGAATTGAGTGCAAGCGTAAAGCTCCGATGAATAACCAAATTGTTCCGCCGGTAAGAGGTGATAAGATTCTGAATAATTAAAGAAGCGGTTCCCGCATTAAATGCCAAATATAGATTAAAAATCAGAATCTTAGCGGGCGTCTAAAGAGTAGTCTTAGACTTAAAGCGAGAGTACCAAAGGCAAGATCTTAGAGTTAACCCAAATAATTCATACTACTAAAGGTGAGGGACTGAAATTCTTGAGATGGGCATAATAGTAAGGACAAGTGGTGTCCGCAAATTCAAGTCAGAGGAATTGTACCAAATTCATGAAATGTAGTTCAATAGAGAGATAAACCTCTACTCGAATCGCACTCTAATTAAAAAGGAACAACCTCTACTGTAGAGGAGGAGCGCATAAAGAGAATTTCTTGAACTTTACTGTGAGCAATTAGGGTATTTAGTAATTCACAAGATAGTCAAATGACATTTGTTGAAATTTTTTGGAGTTGATTTCTTGACCATATGTGAAAATGAATGTTGTAAAACCGCAAAAAACACATACGTCTTTGTTACTCCAGAAATTTCTTCAAATATCTCTGATTAATTCATAAAAATCTTCAACTTGTTAAACAAGTTCACATAAAGGCTGAAATTCAGATAAACAATGTGTATATGGTTTGCAATGAAATGGGTTAGTTAGTATATGTATTGATTCTGTTAGTACGAAAATAATTCCCTGTCCCTCAATTCAAATTACATATGCTGGTAATGGTATAGTAAATAGTAAATTCTCAAAAAATTTTTCCCAGTGTATGTCTGCTGGCGGTAATGGAAATTCTTGTTCTATCCCCAAACTTTTCTTTTCCTTTTATAGACGGGTTGGTTTTCCGTCAATTCGCATAAGCGAGACAAATTTCCCAGAAAAAAACCAAATCCCACAACCAGTTACCAAAGCGCTAATCTGGCAACACCGCGTATTTGGTGGTTTGTTTTGATCTTCATATAACCACTTCCAATGGGAGCAAAACAAACTTGATTAATTGTTATGTATGTACGTGTGTGTACCAGGTGGCCGAACGCGTGGGCTCTGCCTGTCAAGCAGCGGCAGAGTCAATGTGTAGGGAGTAAGCAGCACAGACGATACCCCTTGGACATAAATATACATACACTCATACGTATAAATGATAGACTGAGCGGAGAATTGGCGCGTATGTTTTTTTTTTTTTTTTTTTTTTTTTTTTTGTACAAAGCGACGAGTTAGTCCCTCGCCCTTCTTGTTTATTTACGCTTTATGTTTTCAGTTTGATTTTACTTTTTCTTATTCTTGTAACCCAATTGCTTTGATGGGTTCTCTTTTTTTTCCTCTCTTTGTTTACGTTTATCGATGATGATTATAATTAGAAAATAAATGGAGATAGAATCGTGCAATAATGTACTACATATAAAAATGTGAGGGAGATGTGCAATAAAACTATAGTGCTGTGATTTAGATTTAGTGTTTCAAATTAGTGCAATATTTTAATATTTTTAGCTTAGTTCAATACATAAATATCAACTATTGTCGTGATATCAACGTGTGCAATATTACCAAAATACCAAACCCACAAGGGGGAAATATTTATATGTTTAATGGTATGCATTAACTAGCGTACATGAAAGTGGGTCAGCTTTGGCCAATGAAAAATGATATGTGTTATTGTGCAATATTTTTAGTTTTAAATATTTTAAATCTTTATGTGTTTATTGAATGACTCAAGCGTATGTAAGAGCGGGTAAACGCTTGGGATGTTGAAATGATCTTTTGACGATGTGAATTTTAAATAGTAAATAATTTTAACTGAATCAATTGCCTATTTGGATTTCTATGCAATGTATTAAGCGTGTATAAGCGGGGATTAACAATTGCGAAGCATGAAATAATATCGAAATGGCGTAGTAATCTTGATCTGTGCAATGACTTTAACACAATCGCCAACAAAAGTGTTGGACAGATGAATTTTTATAGATTTAGTTGCGTATGTGAGCGGGTAATGATTGGGATATGTGCAATATTTTACGAAAACTGCAATATTTTATTAGGTCTTGCAATAATTTATACAAATGTGCAATATTTTATGAACACTGTGCAATATTCTATAACAACGTGCAATATTCTATTAGTGCAATATTCTGTAAAAACTGGAATTTTTTTTTTTTTTCTTTGTTAAACTGCCACTCACCGAAATTTACATAATCACCCACCTTAATGTATGAGAATGCGGGTTAATTCTTTTTCCCTCTTTATGAAGTGCAATAAATTAAACGGTGCAATAAATTTACATTTAGTTAATAAGCCACATGTGCAATATTTTTTCCTTTTGTTTTCATTGATTTTTAGGGCCCAGTTTGTGAATGTTATTAAATTTTAAACTTTACCTGTTGTTGCGGTAATTTTAAACACTTATTTTACAATATTTTTTTTTTTTTTTTTAACTTGTCTAGTGCTGTCTGCTTTTAACTATGTATGTATGTTCAACAGAGTGATTGGTTTTTTTTTTTTTGCTTTTCTTCTAATTTCACTTGTCTTTTTTTTCAAACAATTTTCCTTTTTTATTTCAACAATTTTCCTTTTTTTTTTCCTTTTAAATTTTATGACCTTTTGCATGCTTTACAAATAGTGAACGTAAATTAAAGCACATTTTTCTTTTTAACTTTTGCACCCTTCGTTCTTTCACAATTGTTTTAAATATTGCCTTCCGATTGCACTCATCACTTAACTTCAAATCTATTCAAATGTAACTAAATTCTTCTTCTTGCAAGTGTGTGTCTGTCTGCCTGAGTGCTTCTTCTTTTTTGCTTTTTTGCTCTTCCTTCATTCGCTTTTGGCTTTGGCCCTTCCAGTTGAAATCTAGTTATTTACTCTCTTCTTCAATACCAATGTAATGAGAGAGTTAACATTAATCTCCGTTCTTTTATACACCGTACGAAACGATCGTTGAACTTTGTGTTGTATATAGAACCGACTATGTATTAAAATTCTTATGTTTTTGGTTGAAATTATGTACTTTTTTTCTTGTGATCTTAACCCGTTATGTAGACTTTTAAACGACTTTCATTTGACTTTAACGGGATTTCTGCCAATGAACAAAATAACATGAATTTTATGCAATTTTCAGAGATGTGTACAGAAATATGTTTTTAAATAACCTTGTTTTCAGCACTTTTTACGGTGTCCAACACATGAGGACAGACAGCAACAACACTTCTTTGCACTTTTAGCACTTTCCTCTCACAATTGACGATTCTATCTTTTTTTTGTTATATAGATAAAGGCATTTACATACACACTTTTGAAAAAGGAATTGAGACGAGCTGATAGTTTGCATGGAATAACAAATTTTATCTCTTTTTTTAAGGGATTTCCCATATATTACACCGCATTTAAAAATGCGTTTTTTGGTCTTTACATGCGGTTTTCACATTCATAATGTATTTTGCACTTTTATACATTTTCCGTGTAGAACTATCTTTTTTTTTTTTGGTTTTACTCTGCCCTTTACAAGTGTGTATGTAATGTATGCTGCCTTCTTAGAGAATTTAAGTGGTTTCACTTACCGAACCGATGACACACAACTAAGTATGTTAGACAATGCAGACGGGGATTACCTTAATCGATGGTACTCTCAGTGAACGGCTTCGATGGACCATGCACAAGAATGGGGGGTTTCCTAGCTAGACGGAGCGGGGGTGATTGAGATCACTTGGGGATTTGTGGTGCTAGCGATGAAATGATGAGAGGCGATGTGACGTCACTGTAGGAATTCCCTGTGTGGCTGTGGATGTTAAGTGGACTGTAAGTGCGGGAGTTTTTTAACTTATTATTCCTCATACACAGAGGAATAATGAGTTAAATAGGAAAATGAAGTATCCAAAACGAAAAGAAAAAAATAAGAAGACGGTAAGTGTCGGGTTATGAGAGGTACAACGTTGGGTTTTATTGGGAAAAACAGAGAGGGGAAAAGAGATGTGGATGCTCACCTGGCTGCGGTTGTGGAAGAAGTGAAATTGTATACATTTGAAAAAAGGCAAGTGAGCTGCAGTACTAAAAGGCTTATAGCTAACAATTCACAATAGTCTTACACTCTATTCCAGATTAGTACGGATGGCAAAAAAGGGGGATATCTTATACGCTATACAATTCATAATAATAATTCACAATTCAATTAAAATTCATGGCACTTATTCTACCTTATATTCTTAAATTTAAAGGGACAAATTCAAATTTGTCCAATACAATCAGTCCCATTGGGTTATGGCCATATTTTTGAGTCTCAATTTCATGTCACCTCAAAATGTGGATACAAGTTAAGACGTTCAACTGAGACGGGCATGGCTAAATCGAATCAGAAATAGATTTTGAGTCGATCGGTATACCCAATGGGTCTAGCTCTTCTCCTTTTTGGGGTTGCAAACAAATGCATAAATCTATAATACCTGTACAACAGTGGTGGTGTAGGGTATAAAAAGAGATATAGAGTTGAAACTTTGCACAGATTCTGTTTCTTCTTGTCCATAAGCAGGTTAAGTTCGAAGATGGGCTATATCGGACTATATCTTCATATAGCTGCCATATAGACCGATCCTCCGATTTAGGGTCTTAGGCCCATAAAAGCCACATTTATTATCCGATTTTGTTGAAATTTGGGACAGTGAGTTGCGTAAGGCTTATCGACATTTTTCTTCAGTTTGGCTTAGATCGGTCCAGATTTGGATATAGCTGCCATATAGACCGATCTCTCGATTTAGGGTGTTAGGCCCATAAAAAGCCACATTTATTATCCGATTTTGCTGAAATTTGGGACAGTGAGTTGTGTTAGGCCCTCCGACATCCTTCGTCAATTTGGCCCAGATCGGTCCAGATTTGGATATAGCTGCCATATAGACCGATCTCTTGATTAACGGTCTTAGGCCCATAAAAGCCCATAAAAAGCCACATTTATTATCCGATTTTGCTGAAATTTGGGAGAGTGAGTTGTGTTGGGCCGTTTGACATCCTTCGTCAATTTGGCCCAGATCGGCCCAGATTTGGATATAGCTGTCATAAAGACCGATCTTTCGATTTAAGGTTTTGGGCCTATAAAAGGCGCATTTATTGTCCGATGTTTCGACACATTTCGACATTTTTCTTCAGTTTGGCTCAGATCGGTCCAGATTTGAATATAGCTGCCATATAGACCGATCTCTCGATTTATAGTCTTTGCTCCATAAGAGGCACATTTATTGTCCGATGTCGCCGAAATTTAGGACAGTGAGTTGTGTTAGGCCCTTCGACATCCTTCTTCAATTTGGCTCAGATCAGTCCAGATTTGGATATAGCTGCCATATAGACCGATCTCTCGATTTAGGGTTTTGGGCCTATAAAAGGCGCATTTATTATCCGATTTTGCTGAAATTTGGGACAGTGAGTTGTGTAAGTCCCTTCGACATCCTTCGTCAGTTTGGGCCAGATTGGTGCTGATTTGGATATAGCTGCCATATAGACCGATCTCTCGAATTATTGTCTTTGCCCGATAAGAGGCACAGTTATTGTCCGATTTTGCCAAAGTTGGGACAGTGAGTTCTGGTAGGCCCGTCGATATCCTCCTTCAATTTGGCTCAGATTGGTCCAAATTTGGATATAGCTGCCATATAGACCGATCTCTCGATTTAGGGTCTTAGGCCCATAAAAGCCACATTTATTATTCGATTTTGCTGAAATTTGGGACAGTAAGTTGTCTTAGGCCCTTCGACATCTCTCTTCAATTTGGCCTTGATCGGATCAGATTTGGATATAGCTGCCATATAGACCGATCTCTCGATTTAAGGTTTTGGGCCCATAAATAGCGTGTGGACAAAACAGGTATCAGTGCAGCTTTTTCAGTTCAACATTTCCTTGTTTGTACTCTTCGTCATAAGTTAAGGGCATACTGAATTCGCTATTCCGTTTGCTAGACTTCGATATATATGAAACCTTGAAGTCAATTTAGACCTGCCTATCAGTTTGTCAGGACCCATGAAGCCAGTTTAATTCTTGAACGGAAAATTGGTAGAAAAATAAAGAAAGAGTGTTTAAATAGAGAAGCATTACCCATGGGTCCTTAATAATCTTATACCCC
>NC_081552.1:256484333-256500218 GCF_963082655.1 Stomoxys calcitrans | reverse complement strand
AAATTAAAGACATATGTCGAAGGACCTAACACAACTCACTGTCCCAAAAATTTAAGCTAAAATCGGATAATAAATGTGGCTTTTTTGGGGCCGAGACCCTAAATCGGAGGATCGGTCTATATGGCAGCTATATCCAACTCGGGACCGATCTGAGCCAAATTAACGAAGGATGTCGAAGGGCTTAACACAACTCACTGTCCCAAATTTCAGTAAAATCGGATAATAAATGCGCCTTTTATAGGCCCAAAACCTTAAATCGAGAGATCGGTTTATATGGCAGCTATATCCAAATCTTTACCGATCGGGGCCAAATTGAAAAAGGATGTCGAAGGGCCTTACACAACTCACTGTCCCTAATTTCAGCAAAATCGGATAAAAAATGTGGCAGTCGACATCTTTCGACAATTTGGCCCAGATCGGTCCAGATTTGGATATAGTTGCCATATAGTCCGATCCTCCGATTTAGGGTCTTAGGCCCATAAAAGCCACATTTATTATCCGATTTCGCTGAAGTTTAAGACAGTGAGTTGTGTTAGGCCCTTCGACATCCTTCGTTAATTTGACCCAGATCGGTCCAGATTTGGATTTAGCTGCCATATAGACCGATCTCTTGATTTAAGGTTTTGGGCCCATAAAAGGCGTATTTATTGTCCGATTTTGCTGAAGTTTAGGACAGTGAGTTGTATTAGATCGCTAGACATCCTTCTTCAATTTTACCTAGATCGGTTCAGATTTGGATATAGCTGCCATATAGACCGATCCCCCGATTTAGGGACTTAGGCCCATAAGAGTCACATTTATTATCCGATTTTGCTGAAATTTGGGAGAGTGAGTTGTGTTGGGCCCTTTGACATCCTTCGTCAATTTGGCCCAGATCGGCCCAGGTTTGGATATAGTTGCCATATAGACCTATCTTTAGATTTAGGGTCTTAGGCCCATAAAGCCGCATTTATTATTCGATTTTGCTGAAATTTGGGAGAGTGAGTTGCGTTAGGCCCTTCAACATCCTTCTTTAAGTTGGCCCTGATCAGTTCAGATTTGGATATAGATGCCATATAGACCGATCTCTCGATTTAAGGTTTTGGGTCCATAAAAGGGGCATTAATTGTCCGATGTCCCCGAAATTTGGGACAGTGAGTTAAATTAGGCCCCTTGACACACTTGTGCAATATGTCACAGATCGGTCCAGATTTGGATATAGCTGCTATATAGACCGATCCTCAGATTTCGGGTCTTGGGCCCATAAAAGCCACATATAAAATCCGATTTTTCTGAAATTTGAGACAGTAAGTTGCGCTAGGCCCTTCGACATCCTTCGTTAATTTGGCTTAGATCGGTTCAGATTTGGATATAGCTGCCATATAGACCGATCCTCCGATTTGGGGTCTGAGGCCCATAATAGCCACATTTATCATCAGATTTGGGGTGAAATTTGGGAGAGTGAGTTGCGTTAGGCCCTTCAACATCTTTCTTTAAGTTGGCCCTGATCAGTTCAGATTTGGATATAGCTGCCATATAGACCGATCTGTCGATTTATGGTTTTGGGCCCATAAAAGGAGCATTAATTGTCCGATGTCGCCGAAATTTGGGACAGTGAGTTAAGTTAGGCCCCTTGACACACTTGTGCAATATGTCACAGATCGGTCCAGATTTGGATATAGCTGCTATATAGACCGATCCTCAGATTTCGGGTCTTGGGCCCATAAAAGCCACATTTATAATCCGATTTATCTGAAATTTGAGACAGTAAGTTGCGCTAGGCCCTTCGATATCCTTCGTTAATTTGGCTTAGATCGGTTCAGATTTGGATATAGCTGCCATATAGACCGATCCTCCGATTTAGGGTCTGAGGCCCATAATGGCCACATTTATCATACGATTTGGGTGAAATTTAGGGAAGTCAGTTGTCTTAGGCCCTTCGATATATTTTTTCAATTTGGCCTTGATCGGTTCAGATTTGGATATGGCTGCCGTATAGACCGATCCCCCGATTTAGGGGTTTAGGCCCATAAAAGCCACATTTATTATCCGATTTTACTGAAATTTGAGACAGTGAGTTGTGTTAGGCCCTTCGACATTCTTCGTCAATTTGGTTCAGATTTGGTTAAGCTGCCATATAGACCGATCTTTCGGTTTTAGGTTTTGGGGCCATAAAAAGCACATTTATCGTCCGATGTTCCCGGACGATAATTGTCAGCGAAATATGGCAGTTAAGAATTGTCCAATTTAAAAGTATTTGTCATGGATGTCAAGAGGTTCAATACAATACCATGGGTAGACAATTGTTAAAATTTCAATACTACACCAGCAAAAAACTTTTTGAAAATAATATCTGCATCAAGTACCAACTTTCAGAATAAAAAATTGTCCTAAGATGGTGTGAAAAATGTTTGTACCACAAAATCTTTTTCTTACATTTTCTTATGGGAAACTTTTTCTCGTAAGAATTTTGAACTTTAATTTTTGAAACTAAACTATTAAACAATCGGGCATTTCCAATAGAGGATGCGTAACTTTCATAAACATTTCATTGAAGTACATTTTATGGTACAACTTATGGTCAATACTCAATCCAAAGTCCAATGGTTTCCAAGAAACCATAATGCCATATCTCTGCCTTCCCTGCACAGGTAGATGGTAAACGACTAAGTGAAAGGCATACAGGCCAAACCAAAATGGTTTTGTCCCCAAGGTTGTGTGTTCTGCATTACGACAGTCCTCAAGACTTTGGACAATATGTACTTGCAGTTCACAAATACACTCTCCCATCCTTATCTTGACCATACGGCATAACTGAAGTAATGCTGGCCGCAAGGCCATTATATGCATGAGCAAACGAGATGCACGCACATCCAACTCATGTTCAATTGTTTGCAAATAAACACTTGCAATGGACACCAATTCAAGGGGCTCGAGAATCAATGAAATGAACATGAGAATGAGAATGAAATGAAATAAAACGAAAAAAGAAATTTTATAAAGACCCCATGTCATTGTTTCACAGAGGCAAAACAACATGAAAAAGAATCAACACAATCAACTGCAATTATCCTTAAGCATTACTTAATTACTAGGGCAAAGGACAATGGTCTGTTTCATCATTGTTTGAAATTTAAGAAATGGAGAATGATTTGGAATGATTTAAATTTAGTTTTCCAGAAAAACTTTCTTCTACCCACCACCATGGGATAGGGGGTATATTCATTTAGTCATTCCATTTGCAAGACATCGACATATCTAGGTCCGACCTTACAAAGTATATATATTTTGGATCGTCCGAAAATTCTAAGACGATTTAAAAATGTCCGTTTGTCTGTCCGTCTTTCAAAAATCAAGATATTGAGCTGAAATTTGGCACAGATACGTATTTTTGATGCACACTGGTTAAGTTCTTGAACTGGCCAAATCGGACCATATTTGGATATAGCTGCTATATAGACCGATTTTCCGATAAAGGGTCTAATGCCCATAAAAGCATCTTTTATTATCCGATTTCGCTTAAATTTGCAACAGTGTGTTATATTTATACTCCCGACATCTGACCTTAGTATGGTTCAGATCGAGCTATATTTAGATATAGCTGTCATATAGACCGATCTCCTGATAAAGGGTCTGAAGCCCATAAAAGCTTTATTTGTTACCTGATTTCGCTGAAATTTGAAACAGTGATATTTGTTAAGCCTCCCGACATTCGACCTAAATATGGTTCAGATCGGAATATATGTGGGTATAGCTGCTATATAGACCGATCTGCCGATAAAGGGTCTGGAGGCCATAAAAGCATTACTTCTTATCCGATTTGGCCGAAATTTGAAGAGGTGAAAACTTTTGGGTCTCCCAACATCCGACTCAAATATGGTTCAGATCGGACTATATTTATATATAGCTGCCATATAGACCGATCTGCCGATAAAAAGTCTGAAGCCCTTAAAAGCTTTATTTACTACCCGATTTCGCTGAAATTTGAAACAGTAAGTTGTTTTGAGCCTCCCGACATCCGACCTTAGTATGCATCAGATCGGACTATATTTAGATATAGCTGCCATATAGACCGATCTTCCGATTATGGGTCTGGAACCCATACAAGCTACATTAATCATTGTCTTAAGCCTCTCGACCTAAATATGGCCTATTATACCCACCACCATAGGATGGGGGTATACTAATTTCGTCATTCTGTTTGTAACACCTCGAAATATTCCTCTGAGACCCCATAAAGTATATATATTTTTGATCGTCGTGACATTTTAAGTCGAACTAGCCATGTCCGTCCGTCCGTCTGTCTGTCGAAAGCACGCTAACTTTTAAAGGAGTAGAGCTAGCCGCTTGAAATTTTGCACAAATACTTCTTATTAATGTAGGTCAGTTAGGATTGTTAATGGGCCATATCGGTCCATGTTTTGATATAGCTGCCATATAAACCGATCTTGGGTCTTGACTTCTTGAGCCTCTAGAGGGCGCAATTATCGTCCGATTAGACTGAAATTTTGCATATGGTGTTCTGATATCACTTTCAACAACTGTGAGTAGTATAGTCCTAATCGGTCTATAACTTGTTATAGCTGCCATATAAACCGATCTTGGGTCTTGACTTCTTGAGCCTCTAGGGGGCGCAATTCTTATCCAATTTGAATTAATTTTGGCACGTAGTATTTTGTTATGATATCCAACAACTGTGCCAAATATGGTTCAAATCGGTTCATAACCTGATATAGCTGCCATAGAAACCGATCTGGGATCTTGACTTCTTGACCCTCTAGAGGTCGCAATTTTTATCCGATTGGAATGAAATTTTGCACGACGTGTTTTGTTATGATATCTAACAACTGTGCCAAGTATGATTCAAATCGGTCCATAACCTGATATAGCTGTCATATAAACCGATATTGGGTCTTGACTTCTTGAGCCTCTAGGGGGCGCAATTTTTATCCGATTGGAATGAAATTTTGCACGACGTGTTTTGTTATGATATCCAATAACTGTGCCAAGTATGATTCAAATCGGTTCACAACCTGATATAGCTGTCATATAAACCGATCTTGGGTCTTGACTTCTTGAGCCTCTAGGGGGCGCAATTCTTATCCAATTTGAATGAATTTTAGCACATAGTATTTTGTTATGATTTCCAACAACTGTGCCAAATATGGTTCAAATCGGTTCATAACCTGATATAGTTGCCATAGAAACCGATCTGGGATCTTGACTTCTTGACCCTCTAGAGGTCGCAATTATTATCCGATTTGTTTGAAATTATGTACGACGGATTCTCTCATGACCATTAACATACGTGTTTATTATGGTCTGAATCGGTATAAAGCCCGATACAGCTCCCATATAAATCGTTCTCTCTATTTTACTTCTTGAGCCCCCAAAGGACGCAATTCTTATTCGAATTGGCTGACATTTTACACAGGTCTCCACCATATAATTTAATTGTGGTCCAAACCGGACCATATCTTGATATCGCTCTAATAGCTGAGCAAATCTTTTCTTATATCATTTTTTTGCCTAAGAAGAGATGTCGGGAAAAGAACTCGACAAATGCGATCCATGGTGGAGGGTATATAAGATTCGGCCCGGCCGAACTTAGCACGCTTTTACTTGTTTTAAGATATAATTGCCATAAAGACCGATCTGCCGATTATGGTTTTGAGCCCATAAAATCTGCATTTCTTACCCGATCGCTGAAATTTAATACAGTGAGTTATTTTAAGCATCCCAAAATCTCATCTGAATATGGATCAGATCGCAATAATTTAAGATATAGCTGTCATATGGACCGTTATGCCGATTAAGGGCCTGACACCCATAAAAGCTTTAATTAATACCCGATTTCACTGAAATGTGAATTAGTGAGTTGTTTTTAAGCCTTCCGTCATCTGACCCAGATATTTTAAAGACCGGACGATATTTAGATATAGCTGTCATATAGAGCGATATGCCGATTAAGGGTCTGAAGCCCATAAAAGCTTATTTTGTTACCCGATTTCATTGAGATTTGAAATAGGGATTTGTTTTAAGCCCCTCTACATCCGTCCCAAATCAGAATCAGATCAAACTATACAGATAAAACTGTCATATCTTTTAATTTAGGGTCTTGATGCCATAAAAAGCGGATTTCTTGCCTGATTTCGCTGAAACTGTTATTTGTACATGAGGTGTATATGGCAGCTATATCCAAATCGGGACCGATCTGTTGCATATTGCAGATGTATGTCGAGGGGCTTAACTTAACTCACTGTCCCAAATTTTGGCGACATCGGACAATAAATGCGCCTTTTATGGCCCCAAATCCTTAAATCGAGAGATCGGGCTTTATGGCAGCCATATCGAAATCCGGACCGATCTAGGTCAAAGTGAAGAAGGATATCGAGTGGCCTAACACGACTCACTATCGCAAATTTCAGCAAAATTAGATATTAAATGTGGCTTTTATGGACCTAAGACCCTCAATCATCGGATCGATCTATATGGCAGCTATATCCAAATCTGAACCGATCTTGGCCACATTGAAGAAAGATGTCGAAGGACGGACAGAAGGACGGACAGACGGACGGACGGACATGTCTAGATCATCTTAGATTTTTACGCTGATCAAGAATATGTATAGGGTCGGAAATGGATATTTCGATGTGTTGCAAACGGTCGTTCTCATTTATGCGTTACCATCTCAGACAAACCATATGATGTGCCTTGTTTGCTTCACCACAATGATGGCCACATGCATTAAGCACGATTCAATAACCACCTGCTGTCTGTTTTCAATTCTTGAAGCATGGCAACTTGCTATTCGAAGACCATTTCCTCCAACCTCTTCCTCAGTTAGTCCTGTTGGGGAGATAAATAAACAGAATAAAATACTATAACGAGTAGAGACGATGGTAGAAAAATACTTTTGTTCCGTCATTTTCCATTTGGTGAAGAAAATACCGAATACAAACAAGCATTTTATGTACATGAATACTTATGGAGCGGTTTTATAACCGCCTTTCTCTTTGCATGCAGCATTTTCCTCTATCATTCCATGCAAGATTTTTTGTTGTCGACTTTGAGTTAATGTCGATATACACAAAAAAAGAACACTGCGTTTCGGACAATGAGGCATTTAGTTCATCGTATTATCTGTGTGTTGTGATGGTCAAAATGTAAGAAGAGTTTTAAGAATCGTCTGAAAAACAAAAATATGTTTGCCTTGTATTCGAAACAAGAACATTAACATAAACTTTAAAATTTTTACAAGGTCTTGTATTGATTGGAAAAATTCCAAGATTTACAACAAACATCGGCAATTAAAGAAAAAAATCAGAATGTTCAAGACTACTGGTATCCTAAACAAAGAGTTAAATGTGGTAATGCCATGTCAAATAGATTTTGAGAATGAAACAAGTAAAAGCGTGCTAAGTTCGGCCGGGCCGAATCTTATATACCCCCCACCATGGATCGCATTTGTCGAGTTCTTTTCCCGGCATCTCTTCTTAGGCAAAAAAGTATATAAGAAAAGATTTGCTCTGCTATTAGAGCGATATCAAGATATGGTCCGGTCTGGACCACAATTAAATTATATGTTGGAGACCTGTGTAAAATGTCAGCCAATTCGAATAAGAATTGCGTCCTTTGGGGTCTCAAGAAGTAAAATAGAGAGATAGATTTATATGGGAGCTGTATCAGGCTATTGACCGATTCAGACCATAACAAACACGTATGTTGATGGTCCTGAGAGGATCCGTCGTACAAAATTTCAGGCAAATCGGCTAATATGGCAGATCGGTTTATATGGCAGCTGTATCGGGTTATGACCCGATTTGAACCTTAATTGACACAGTTGTTGAACGTAAGAATAAAATACGTCATGCAAAATTTTAGCCAATTCGAATAGGAATTGCGCCCTCTAGAGGCTAAAGAAGTCAAGACCCAAGATCGGTTTGTAAGGCAGCTATATCAGGTTATTGGCCGATTTGAACCTTATTTAGCACAGTTGTTGGAAGTCACAGCAAAACACGTTGTGCAAAATTTCATTCCAATCGGGTATGAATTGCGCCCTCTAGACGCTCAAGAAGTCAAGACCCCATATAGGTTTATATGACAGCTATATCAGGTTATAGACCGATTTCAACCATACTTAGCACAGTTGCTGAAAGTCATAGTAAAACACCTCATGCTAAATTTCATCCAAATCGGATAAGAATTGTGCCCTCTAGCGGCCCAAGAAGTCAAAATCCCAGATCGGGTTATATGGCAGCTGTATGAAAACGTGGACCGATATAGCCCATTTACAATCCCAACCGATCTACATTAATAAGAAGTATTTGTCCAAATTTTCAAGCGGCTAGCTTTACTCCTTCGAAAGTTAGCGTGCTTTCTAAAGACAAGCGGACGGTCGGGCGGACAGACGGAGGGACAGACGGACGGACATGGCT
This sequence comes from Stomoxys calcitrans, assembly GCF_963082655.1. Classification (NCBI taxonomy): domain Eukaryota; kingdom Metazoa; phylum Arthropoda; class Insecta; order Diptera; family Muscidae; genus Stomoxys; species Stomoxys calcitrans. The sequence continues at coordinate 256,491,801 of NC_081552.1, read as the reverse complement.
AGTTCGACTTCAAATGTCATGACGATCAAGAATATATATACTTTATGGGGTCTTAGACGAATATTTCGAGTAGTTACAAACAGAATGACGAAACTAGTATACCCCCCATCCTATGGTGGAGGGTATAAAAACGGACCCCTCACCCAAAGTTGACGACCCATGCAAACGAAAAAAGGACCATGATTTGCGGATCTGCACCTGGAATGTCCGCACTCTTTATAGAGAAGGTGCAGTATACTCGCTGGCGGATGTATTAGAGAAGTACGATGGACTGGTAATGGTGTCACTACAACACCAAACGGTGACAAACTATCTATAGCTGCCATAACACGGGGCATGAATTTGGCTGTGGACTTGTGGTTAGTCGGAGACTGAAACACCTTGTCTGCAGCTTTACTCCGGTGGATGAGAGGCTAGCCACAATCCGCATAAAAGCCAAATTCTTCAACATCAGCCCAATCCCCCGAAGGAAGACATAGACGAGCCGACCACAACAATCAATCCCATGGCAGCCGGTTGTATGTACCGGATTGACCCGATGAATGCCTTCATCGGCAAGGGCTGCCGCCTCAGTGTATCACACACTGCTACTACAACAACAACGAGCAGACCAAGGATATTTTTGTACGAGCGCCTAGAGAGAGAATATGACCGCTGCCCCGCCCATGATGTTAAAATCGTTCTGGGAGATTTTAATTCGAAAATAGGGAAGGAAGACATTTTTGGTCCAACAGTCGGAAAGTTTAGCCTCTACGAGACAACGTCCAGTAATGGGTTGAGGCTGATAGATTTCGCCGCGGCAAAAAACATGGGCAGATTTCAACACAAAATTATTCACAAAGCCACATGGCTGTCCCCCGATCAAAAGACGAGAAACTAAATTGATCACGCTGTGATAGATGGAAGGCATTCATCCAGCGTGTTGGATGTAGGATCCATCCATGGAGCGAATATAGATTCGGATCATTATCTTGTTGCAGCAAAGGTTCGCACCCATTTGAACATGGTGAGGAAAGTACGATCTGGCACTGCACTGAAGCTGGCAGCGGCATACTCCACTCGACTGACCCAACTGCTCGATGAAAGCACTCCTTGTGCCGATGATATAATGGCACAGTGGCAAACTATTGCCCACTCCATAGAAAATGCCGCGAAATCCGTACTTGGGTAGCGGAAGCCTCCTCCAAAAAACCCATGGTATGACCAAGAGTGTCGAGATGCTAATGAAGCCAAGAATGCGGCACAGAGAGCAACCCAGCAATCAGTAGCAACGCGCCAGATTTCTCCTCCATCTGGCGAGTTGCTACTAATTGTAGAAAAAAAGGCCCAGATTGGTCCAGGGAGAGAGGAGAAAAGGAGAAACGTCTATTCCGAAGAATGAAAAAGGAAATGGAAAGACGCGAGTGTGAGCGAATTGAGATGTACCGAAGTCAGAATGAAGTCCGGAAATTCTACCAAATAATTAAACACCAAACCGATGGCTTTGGTGCAGGCACATCCTCCTGCAGAGACAAAGAAGGAAATCTGGTAACTGACACAGAGAGCTGAGGATATGGAAAGAACATTTTACCCATCTGCTAGTGTCCGACGTTGGAGGCGAAGAGGATACCGCAGAACCAATCTCTGATGATGGTATTGAACGTTTACCTCCTACTCAGAATGAGGTCCAAGTAGCAGTGAACCGACTAAAGAACAATAAGGCAGCAGGAGCCGACGGGTTACCCGCTGAACTATTTAAGACCGCAGGCGACACGCTGATAAGGCGTATGACTCAGCTTATCTGCATAATCTGGCTAGAAGAACGCATACCCGATGATTGGAACCTCAGTATACTATGTCTCGTACACATACAAGGCTACAGGAGCCGACGGGTTATCCGCTGAACTATTTAAGACCGAAGCCGACACGCTGATAAGGCATATGCATCAGCTTATCTCCATAATCTGGCTAGAACAACGCATACCCGATGTTTGGAACCTCAGCATACTATGTCTCGTACACAAGAAAGGAGACAAGACGGAATGTGCCAACTACAGAGGAATAATAACTCCTCCCCATCGCATACAAGATACTCTTGAGCGTACTGTGTGACAAATTAAAACCTTAAGTCAATGAGATAATTGGGCCCTATCAAAGCGGCTTTAGACCTGGTAAATCCACCCTGGACCAGATATTCACACTGCGCCAAATCCTGGAAAAGACCCGAGAACGATAAGTCAACCATCCCTTGGTTGATTACAAAGCCGCCTTCTAAAATCCTTGAGGTTCAAAGGTATTTCAAGCCATGTCTGAGTTTGGTAATAAGACTCTGCAGGATGACACTTGCCGATACGCATTCCTCACCAAGAATAGGAAAGAAACTCTCCGAACCATTTAATTCCAAACGAGGTTTCTGATAAGGAGCGAGCCCTTCGTGTGATCTCTTTAATATCCTGCTGGAAAGGATCATGCGAGATGCAGATGTGAGTAGATATGGCACACTAATCACAAGAGAACACATGGAACTCGCCTATGCCGATGACATCGATATCATGTCACCGGAAGCACTAACAGCAGCCTTTGAAAGAATCGACAGAGAGTCGGGGAAAATGGGTCTGGCAGTAAATGGAGATAAGACGAAATGGATGGTTTCAACTCCCAAAAAGTCTTGCACAACCGAGCAGATAAAGAAAATGGAGAAAGTTGGCAACCACAACATTGAGACGGGCAGTAACTTTATCTACCTCTGCACCGCCGTAACCGAAACGAATGACACCAGTTTTTATACCCACCACCGAAGGATGGGAGTATATTCATTTTGTCATTTCGTTTGAAACATATCTAAATATCCATTTCCGACCCTATAAAGTAGATATATTCTTGATCAGCGTACAAATCTAAGACGATTTAGACATGTCCGTCCGTCTGTCTGTTTAAATCACGCTACATTCTTTAAAAATAGAAATATTGAGCTAAAATTTTGCACAGGTTCTTTTTTTATCCATAAGCAGGTTAAGTTCGAAGATGGGCTATATCGGACTATATCTTGATATAGCCCCCATATAGACCGATCCGCCGATTTAGGGTCTTAGGCCCATAAAAGCCACATTTATTATCCGATTTTGAGGAAATTTGGTACAGTGAGTTGTGTTAGGCCCTTAGACATCCTTTATCAATTTCGCCCAGATCGGTTCAGATTTGGATATAGCTGCCATATAGACCAATCGTCCGATTTAGGGACTAAGGCCCACGAAAGCAACATTTATTATCTGATTTTGCTAAAATTTGGGACAGTGAGTTGTGCTAGGCCCTTCGACATCCCTTGCCAATTTCGCCCAGATCGGTTCAGATTTGGATATAGCTGCCATATAGACCGATCCTCCGATTTAGGGTCTAAGTCCCATAAAAGCCACATTTATTATCCGATTTCGCTGAAATTTGGGACAGTGAGTTGTGTTTAGCCCTTCGACATCCGCCGTCAATTTGGCTCAGATCGGTCCAAGTTTGGATATAGCTGCCATATAGACCGATCCTCCGATTGAGGGCCTTAGGCCCACGAAAGCAACATTTATTATCCGATTTTGCTAAAATTTGGGACAGTGAGTTGTGTTAGGCCCTTCGACATCCCTTGCCAATTTCGCCCAGATCGGTTCAGATTTGGATATAGCTGTCATATAGACCAATCGTCCGATTTAGGGACTAAGGCCCATAAAAGCCAAATTTATTATCCGATTTTGAGGAAATTTGGAACAGTGAGTTGCGTTGTGCCCTTCCACATCCTTCGCCAATTTGGCCAAGATCGGTCCAGATTTGCATATAGCTGCCATATAGACCGATCCTCCGATTTAGGGTCTTAGGCCCATTTAAGCCGCATTTATTATCGGATTGCGCTGAAATTTGGGACACTGAGTTGCCTTAGGCCCTTCGACATATTTCTTTTATTTGGCCCTGGTCGGTTCAGATTTGGATATAGCTGCCATATAGATCGATCTCTCGATTTAAGGTTTTGGACCCATTAAAAGCGCATTTATTGTCCGATGTCCCCTAAATTGGGGTCAGTGAGTTGTGTTGGGCCCTTCGATATTTGTCTGCAAGTTGGCTCAGATCGGTCCAGATTTGGATATAGCTGCCATATAGACCGATCTCCCGGTTGAACAATGACTTGTACTTATAAGCATTTGGTCTAAATAGGATGGTATGTCTATATAGCTGCTATGGGGCATAAGGTATGCATTTTCACTGGATTTTGACGAAAGGTGGTTTACATATATACCCGAGGTGGTGGGTATCCAAAGTTCGGCCCGGCCGAACTTAACGCCTTTTTACTTGTTAGAGTAAAATAATACTTTCAAACAGATGCTACTTTGGACTGAATAAGCAGTTTAGAAACAAGGCCACCTCTCGACAGACGAAGATTACACTATGCAAGACACTGATAGTACCCGTGTTGTTATATGGTTCTGTGGCATGGGTACTTGTGAAAGCAGATGAGGCAGTGCTTGGAGTATTTGAGAGAAAGATTCTTCGTGAAATATATGGAACAGTTTGTGTTAATGGAGAATATAGGCGATGTATGAACCACGAGCTGTGTGACGACGATAGCTTAGTTGCACGCATCAAAATACAACGGCTGCATTAGCTAGGTCATATTGTCAGAATGGCTGAAGAAGCTCCAGCAAAGAAGTCTTTTGAAGGCAAACTCGGTGGTACACGCAAACCGGGAAGACCAAAAGCCCGATGGAAAGATCAAGTGGTGGGAGACACCTCGAAACTTGGTGTCAGAGATTTTAGAATGAGCGCAGAAGATCGAGGCGCTTGGAACGCTATTCTACTTTCGGCTATTGGAAGAAATATTTGGTCATAGCCAATTAAAGTAAAGTAAGTAATTTTTAATATTGGATTTATATAATTTTTACATTGAAACGCCAACTCTGAACTTTCAATTTAGTGTAGCATGTAATAAAAATCATATCATCATACAAAATGGTTTTGCTGCAAACCAATTTCAAGCATTTACTAATCCATACTGCAAGCATACAAAGGTCTTTTATTCTTTCTTCGGAAAATTCTCATTTCTCCACTTACAATAATAGATACCCCGTATGACAATCAAGTGCTCTCCTACAAACAATTTCATTAGGATTATAAACATATATGCTAGTGTCCTCTGCGTTTGAGTTTCACGAAAATCTCGACATGTTTAAATTTAGTAGAAAAACTTATGTGACGTCCCCAGCTGTCTTGGAGCAGTCCCAAGCTCATTGCTGTCTCACAAGTGGTTATGTTTTGTTATTTTCTTTTGATTTCATTATTCTTTTCTTCTTTTTCTTTTTAAGTAAAGGAGCAGTTGGTGCTAGGAAGCAAGGAAAATTTCTTATACTAGTATTGGTAAATGCTTTTAACATTAAAGATTGTCATTTGTCAAAAAAAAAAATGAAGTGTAAGATAATATCATCTGGTATGACATCCCGTTTAGGAGTTTGCCATTAGCAACGATAAGTCAGTGAAAATGCTTAAATTGAAATCATTTAATGATTGAAAAATCTTTACAGATATTTTGTTGTTGATTCGAAAGCTTTTGAATATTCGCATACCCTACACCACTATTGTGGTAAAGGGTATTATAACTTAGTGCATTTTTATACCCACCACCGAAGGATGGGGGTATATTCATTTTGTCATTCCGTTTGCAACACATCGAAATATCCATTTCCGACCCTATAAAGTATATATATTCTTGATCAGCGTAAAAATCTAAGACGATCTAGACATGTCCGTCCGTCTGTCCGTCTGTCTGTTGAAATCACGCTACAGTCTTTAAAAATAGAGATATTGAGCTGAAATTTTGCACAGGTTCTTTTTTCGTCCATAAGCAGGTTAAGTTCGAAGATGGGCAATATCGGACTATATCTTCATATAGCCCCCATATAGACCGATCCGCCGATTTAGGGTCTTAGGCCCATAACAGCCACATTTATTATCCGATTTTGCTGAAATTTGGGACAGTGAGTTGTGTTAGGCCCTTCGACATCCTTCGTCAATTTGGTTCAGATCGGTTCAGATTTGGATATAGCTGCCATATAGACCGATCCTCCAATTTAGTGTCTTAGGCCCATAAAAGCCACATTTATTATCCGATTTTGATGAAATTCGGGACAGTGAGTTGTGTTAGGCCCCTCAATATCCGTCGTCAATTTGGTTCAGATCGGTCCAGATTTGGATATAGCTGCCATATAGACCGATTCTCCGATTTAGGGTCTTAGGCCCATAAAATCCACATTTACTCTCCGATTTTGTTAAATTTTGGGACACTGAGTTGTGTAAGGCCCCTCGACACTCTTCGTCAAGTTGGCTCTGATCGGTCCAGATTTGGATATAGCTGCCATATAGACCGATCCTCCGATTTAGGGTCTTAGGCCCATAAAAGCCACATTTATTATCCGATTTTGATGAAATTCGGGACAGTGAGTTGTGTTAGGCCCCTCAATATCCTTCGTCAATTTGGTTCAGATCGCTCCAGATTTGGCTATAGCTGCCATATAGACCGATCCTCCGATTTAGGGTCTTAGGCCCATAAAAGCCACATTTATTATCCGATTTTGATGAAATTCGAGACAGTGAGTTGCGTTGGTCCCCTAAATATCCTTCGTCAATTTGGTTCAGATCGGTCCAGATTTAGATATAGCTGCCATATAGACCGATCCTCCGATTTAGGGTCTTAGGCCCATAAAATCCACATTTACTCTCCGATTTAGCTGAATTTTGGGACAATGAGTTATGTTAGGCCCTTCGGCATTCTTCGTCAATTTGGTGCAGATCGGAACAATTTTGGATATAGCTGCCATATAGACCGATCTCTCGATTTCAGGTTTTGGGTCCATAAAATGCTCATTTATTGTCCGACGTCGCCGAAATTTGGAACAGTGAGTTAAGTTAGGCCCCTCGACATAATCCTGCAATATGGCACAGATCGGTTAAGATTTTGATATAGCTGTCATATAGACTGATCTCTCTTTTTAAGGTTTTGGGCCCATAAAAGGTGCATTTATTATCCGATGTCGCCGAAATTCAGGTATACAATTTTCACCGGATTTTGATGAAAGGTGGTTTACGTATATTCCCGAGGTGGTGGGTATCCAAAGTTCGGCCCGGCCGAACTTAACGCCTTTTTACTTGTTTTGTAACACCCAGAAGGGAGAGAGCTAGACCCATTGATAATTAAACCGATCGACTCAGAATCACTTTCTGGTTTCGATTGAGCTATGTCCGTCCGTCCGTCCGTTTGTCCTTCCGTCTGTCCGTCTGTACGTCCGTCCGTCTGTCTGTCCGTCTGTACGTCCGTCCGTCTGTCCATCCATCTGTCCGTCTGTCTGTCTGTCCGTCCGTCCGTATGTCCGTCTGACCTCCTGTCTGTCTGTCCGTTCGTCTGTCCTTCCGTTTGTCCGTCCGTTAGTCCGTCCGTCTGTCCGTCTGTACGTCCGTCCGTCCG
>NC_081552.1:256449333-256479333 GCF_963082655.1 Stomoxys calcitrans | reverse complement strand
AATTGGGAACAGAATTTATGGTATTGCGCTCTAAAGATTCGGCACGGCCGAATTTAGCACTCTTGAACTTGTGTCTATCATAAGGCAGAATACTGGGCCTTTACACCTTGTACATGATATAATGATACCTACTAATTTCTTTTGTGCCTGCCAAATAACAACAACTCAAAATGTGTTTTTCCCAAACTCTTTCAGAAATGTAATAATGGTAAAGTCATGTCATATTTAGAATAATCTGTGAAATTTGTCTTAAATTCATTGTGACAGGTAAATCAGGATTTAAGGAATTCTGAAATTTAATTCAACTTGAGTGTCTTTGAACACAATTAACTTTACTTTAAACTATTAATTAGATATTCTGTGTAGTTTGGCTTATCACATCAGTTGTATGATTGTGTGTGTGTGTGTATGCGTGTTCGTTTCACTTTCTTTGCAAAACTCCCATAAGCAAATTAACATCACTTCTGTTGTCTTTAATTAGGAAAAGTGTCACTCTGTCAAAAAGCACAAAGATTGAGATTTCCTTCCATATAGGCTTATTGTAGTAGAGAGTTGTAAGCAAGTTTTCACCTGAAATCATTAAAATAATTCTATTTGCCAAAATCGGATGTCTGCTGTTGATGACGATGGGTCAGTGTGCGTATCTTTTAATGCCCGTACACCCAACGTATACGCAATAAATTGCACCCGAAAGGCATTACACATTCGCCACCATGGCAATGAAATTGTAGAGCATCAATGATGTTTTATACAAAATTTCGCATTTCGCACCAATAATACTCTGCTAAATACCATTTCCCAATTTATTCACCGGTAGGTAATTGAACTCTGCGCTCACATGGCACAACAATAGCAACAAAATATGAAACCTGTGATTACTGGATAATTACCACGTTTCAACCGACAAACCATTCACTGAGCAGTGTAAATGCCAACTTTCCGATTATTTTCGAATTTATTGTAGCCATTCTGTCCGGGAACACACCATAGCGATTTGCCTTTATGGTTGGGAAATTTTAATTTACATAACACAGATAGGCGCATCTTTTTTTCCAAATGCCAAAACCACAAAACCAACAAAATATGATAAATGCTTTGCAGCCATGGCTCGGCATCAGAGCAATGATTTGCAATATAAAACCGGCAATTTTGCATCCGGCAACCAAATTCTAAGGGCGGTTTAGTTTTTGTTATATCGCTACGTTTGGTGGCTATGGTGGTTTTCATTATCAGGTGTAAATGAAAACTAAATCCAGTGATATGAAAAAATTTATGAAATGAGGAAAATAAATCGATGGGCATGGGAAATGCCCCTAAATGAGTTAAAAGCTTAAGCGTGGGTTATTAGGGAGAAATTTTTGAATTTTTTTGTAAGACAAATGAAGTTAAATTTTAACTGAAATGGGAATAAATGACTTAGTTGCGACATATGACAGCTGAAATTGTAAGAAAAATAGGCATGGTTTTTTATGATGATTATACCCACCACCGAAGGATGGGGGTATATTCATTTTGTCATTCCGTTTGCAATACATCGAAATATCCATTTCCGACCCTATAAAGTATATATATTCTTGATCAGCGTAAAAATCTAAGACGATCTGGACAAGTCCGTCCGTCTGTCCATCTGTTCGTCTGTCTGTTGAAATCACGCTACAGTCTTTAAAACTTGAGATATTGAGCTGAAATTTTGCACAGATTCTTTTTTTGTCCATAAGCAGGTTAAGTTCGAAGATGGGCTATATCGGACTGTATCTTGATATAGCCCCCCTACAGACCGATTCTCAGATTTAGGGTCTTAGGCCAATAAAAGTCACATTTATTATCTGATTTTGTTGAAATTTGGGACAGTGAGTTGTGTTAGGCCCTTCGACATTCTTCGTCAATTTGGCTCAGATCGGTCCAAATTTGGATATAGCTGCCATATAGCCCGATCCTCCGATTTAGGGTCTAAAGCCCATAAAAGCCACATTTATTATCCGATTTCGCTGAAATTTGGGACAGTGAGTTTTCTTAGGCACTTTGACATGTTTCTTCAATTTGGTCCAGATCGGTTCAGATTTGGATATGGCTGCCATATAGAACGATCCTCCGGTTTAGGGTCTTAGGCCCACAAAAGCCACATTTATTATCCGATTTTGATGAAATTCGGGACAGTAAATTGTGTAAGGCCTATCGACATCCTTCGTTAAATTGGCCCAGATCGGTTCAGATTTGGATAAAGCTGCCATATAGACCGATCCTCCGGTTTAGGGCCTTAGGCCCACAAAAGCCACATTTATTATCCGATTTTGATGAAATGCGGGACAGTGAGTTTTCTTAGGCACTTTGACATGTTTCTTCAATTTGGTCCAGATCGGTTCAGATTTGGATATGGCTGCCATATAGACCGATCCTCCGGTTTAGGGTCTTAGGCCCACAAAAGCCACATTTATTATCCGATTTTGATAAAATTCGGGACAGTAAATTGTGTAAGGCCCATCGACATCCTTCGTTAAATTGGCCCAGATCGGTTCAGATTTGGATATAGCTGCCATATAGACCGATCCTCCGGTTAAGGGTCTCAGGCCCACAAAAGCCACATTTATTATCCGATTTTGATGAAATGCGGGACAGTGAATTGTGTAAAGCCCATCGACATCCTTCGTTAATTTGGCTCAGATCGGTCCAGATTTGGATATAGCGTCCATATAGATCGATCCTCCGATTTATGGTGTAAGGCCCATAAAAGCCACATTCATTATCCGATTTTGCTGAAATTTGGGACAGTGAGTTGTGTTAGGCCCTTGGACATATTTCTTCAATTTGGTCTAGATCGGTTCAGATTTGGATATGGCTGCCATATAGACCGATCCTCCGGTTTAGGGTCTTAGGCCCACAAAAGCCACATTTATTATCCGATTTTGATGAAATTCGGGTCAGTAAATTGTGTAAGGCCCATCGACATCCTTCGTTAAATTGGCCCAGATCGGTTCAGATTTGGATATAGCGTCCATATAGATCGATCCTCCGATTTATGGTGTAAGGCCCATAAAAGCCACATTTATCATCCGATTTTGATGAAATGCGGGACAGTGACATACTTCTTCAATTTGGTCTAGATCGGTTCAGATTTGGATATAGCTGCCATATAGACCGATTTCTTGATTTATGGTTTTGGGCCCATAAAATGCTCATTTATTGCCCGATGTCGCTGAAATTTGAGACATTGAGTTTGGTTAGGCTCTTCGACGTCCTTCTTCAATTTTGCCCAGATCGGTCCAGATTTGAATATAGCCGCCATATAGACCGATCTCTGGATTTAAGGTTTAGTGCCCATAAAAGAGGCATTTATTGTCCGATTTCGCCGAAATTTGGGACAGTGCTTAGTGTTAGGCTCTTCGGCATGTTTATGCAACTTGGCTCAAATCGGTCCAGATTTGGATATAGCTGCCATGTAGACCGATATCTCGATTTAAAGTTTTGTCCCCATAAAAGGCGCATTTATAATCCGATTTCACTGGAATTTGACACAGTGACTTATGTTCGGCTTTTCGACATCCGTGTCGTATATAGTTCAGATCGGTATGAGGTATATGAGTATAAGGTATGAAATTTTCACCGAATTTTGATGAAAGGTGGTTTACATATATTCCCGAGGTGGTGGGTATCCAAAGTTCGGCCCGGCCGAACTTAACGCCTTTTTACTTGTTACTTTTTACTTTTTCTAAAGGCTTTCGTCTCTCTCTACTTTCCCATTTCATTTCTTTCCGGAGGTCTCCTATTGAAGCGATTGACAACTGAGTTATCCAGGTGCATGACCCTATACCATAAATTTAAATTTACATCTAAATATTGGCAAAATCATGCAAGATTGAGTTTCAATCGATTAGCCCTTAGGCAATCTCAAGCGTGAACAAAATAAACCTATTCTTGAGATTGTTATAGGTTTTTGCATTTTCGCAAACACCCTAATCTTTGTTCATGCCATGGTAAATATGTTTATCCCAGTGTCTATTTTATAATATGTACAGTTTTTCTAGGAAAGCAACCGATGTCATAGCCAACAAGTAAGTAAGAAAAAAAAACATGTTTCATATCTTTTCAGCGCTAATGAAGTGTAACGCATATACGATTTGTATTCTTTTCAAACACACTTTAGATAACTGGCAAACCAACCCTCATTGGAAAAATATCGCACGGTATATGGAGGTTAAGTGTGAAAAGATGTTGGTTCACACCGCAACAAGTTCGCCCACACATACTACGACACTTGCGTTACCATAACGATTAACTGTTACATGGACCATCTGTCGTATTTATAAACACATGAAAAGTCAACATTGGCTTGAGAATTCGAAAGATGACTCAATAAATGACACACTTTGGCTTAATGAAGCGGAAACCAATTGAAATTTTCTTTTGAAAAACTGTGGCCACATTTTTCCAAGGAATATCATATTTGAAGCAGTGCAGAGGCGATCAGCAAAGCTAAGGTAGGGTTCATAAATGTTAAACTATATGGGAATAAGAAGGCACATTATATAGAGCCAATAATAGTTTTATAAATGATTCTTGAGCTAATCAAAACTTATGATGGTCATATAGGTATGATACAGGGAATTTCTTTTAATAACGATGATTTTTAAAGGCATTGTTGGTGTTTCATTCATGCACTAGAAAGTGTGTGGGTTACGAAAACTTACGTACATTATATGGGATCGGCCGCGATGGTATATACCAACAAAATTAGATTGGATTTTGTCCCTTTTCCCCTTTCAAATCTCCCATATAATCCGATCTTGAGATTTCGATACCCTACATTGTCGTTGTTATCTTCTTCTTATATATAACAAGTAGAAAGGCGTTAAGTTCGGCCGGGCCGAACTTTGGATACCCACCACTTCGGGAATATACGTAAACCACCTATCATCAAAATTCGCTGAAAATTTCATACCTTTTGTCCCATAGCAGTTCTATCAAAATATGTTCCGATTTGGACCAAATACTTATAAGTACATGTCATTATTCAATTGTTTATAACAAAATATTCAATGTGTCAAATTTCAGTGAAATCGGATTATAAATGCGCCTTTTATGGGGCCAAAACTTTAAATCGGGATATCGGTCTATATGGCAGCTATATCCAAATCTGGACTGATCTGGGCCATATCGCAGAAGGAAGTCGAAGGGCTTTATCTACCTCACTGTTCTGAATTTCGGAGACATCGGACAATAAATGCACCTTTTATGGGCCCAAAACCTTAAATAGAGAGATCAGTCTATATGGCAGCTATATCCAAAACTCGACCGATCAGCACCAAATCGATGAGGGATATCAAAAGGCCCAACACAATTCACTGTCCCAAATTTCAGCAAAATCAGATAATAAATGTGACTTTTATTGGCCTAAGACCCTTACTCGGAGGATCAATCTATGGGGCAGCTATATCTAAATCTGAACCGATCTGAGCCAAATTGACGAAGAATGTCTAAGAGCCCAACACAATTCACTGTCCCAAATCTCAGCAAAATCGGATAATAAATGTGGCTTTTATGGGCCTAAGACCCTAAATCGACAGATCGGTCTATATGGCAGCTATATCCAAATCTACACCGATCTGGACCAAATTAACAAACGATGTCAAAGGGCCTAATACAATTCACTGTCCCAAATTTCAGCAAAATCGGATAATAAATGTGGCTGTTATGGGCTTAAGACCCTAAATCGATAGATCGGTCTATATGGCAGCTATATCCAAATCTGGACCGATCTGAACGAAATTAACCAAGGATGTCAAGTGGCCCAACACAACTCACTGTCCCAAATTTTATCAAAATCGGATAATAAATGTGGGTTTTATGGGCCTAAGACACTAAATCGGCGGATCGGTCTATATGGAGGCTATATGAAGATATAGTCCGATATTGCCCATCTTCAAACTTAACCTGCTTATGGACAAAAAAAAGAATCTGTGCAAAGTTTCAGCTCAATAGCTCTATTTTTAAAGATTGTAGCGTCATTTAAACAGACAGACGGACGCACATGTCTAGATCGTCTTAGATTTTTACGCTGATCAAGAATATATATACTATATATACTTTATAGGGTCGGGAATGGATATTTCGATGTGTTACAAAGGGAATGACAAAATTAATATACCCCCCAACTTCGGTGGTGGGTATAAAAATCAATTTCTGCTTGTTTGTAGGTTTGTTTGTTTGTGAATTTTCACAGATGGTGCATAATGACCACGTGGTGAAAAAAGCGTACTACATTTTTTGATATATGAAGGGGCGGCGGACCCTCCCCCTTACCCTAATTTTCAGAAACACCAGATCTCGGAGATGGGTGGTGCGATTTAAGCGAAATTTTGTATGCTCTCATATAGTACCCTAAAAATAAAAATTTGGCATCCAAATTTCGGATGGGGTACTTAGGGGGGCTGCCCCACCCTAAAACCTACCAAACATATATTTAGACCAATCGCGACAATATGGGACTCTAATGAAAGGTATTTAGGATAAGAAAACTTATCTGATATCCAACTGTCGGACCAAGTGCTAGGGGGACCACCCCAAGCCCCAAAACACCACTAAATTGGACATATTTACCGACCATGGCAATATGGGACTCAAATGAAAGGTATTTGTGAGTAGAATACGAATATGATATCCAAATGTGGGACCACGTTCCTGGGGGTCCACCCCTTCCCCAAAACACCTTCCAAACAGGACTTATTTACTGACCATGGGAATATGGGGCTTAAATGAAAGGTATTTGAATAAAGAATACGAATTTGATATCCAAATATAAGACCAAGTGTTTGGGGGCGGGCGCCTCTCACCAAAAACATCCCCCAAAGGGGACAAATTTACGACCATAGCAATATGGGACTAAAATTAAAGGTCTTTGGGAGTAAAGCACGAATTTGATATCAATATTCGGGAAAAGTTTATGGGGCCACCCCACCCACACAACACCACCCAACCCCCAAAACACCCCTAAATCGGACATATTTACCGATCATGGCAAAATGGGACTCAAATTAAAGGTATTTGCGAATAGAATACGAATCTGATATCCAAATGTGGGACCACGTTTCTGGGGAGTGGACCCCTTCCCCAAAACACCCCCCAAACAGGACTTACTTACTGACCATGGGAATATGGGGCTTAATTAAAAGGTATTTGAGTGTAGAAGTAGAATCTGATATCCAAATATGGTACAAAGTGCTTGGGGGGCCGCCTCTCCCCCAAAACTTCCCCCAAAGGGGACAAATTTACGACCATTACCATATGGGTCTCAAATGAAAGGTCTTTGGGAGTAAAACACAAATCTGATATCAATATTCGGGAAAGTGTCTATGGGGCCACCCCACCCCCATAACACTACCCAAATAGTTAGTGTTTGCTGACTTTTGCAAAATGAGGCTCAAATAAGAGGGATTTTAAAGTTGAACACGAATCCGATATATTGGGTTGCCCAAAAAGTAATTGCGGATTTTTTAAAAGAAAGTAAATGCATTTTTAATAAAACTTAGAATGAATTTTAATCAAATATACCTTTTTTACACTTTTTTTCTAAAGCAAGCTATAAGTAACAGCTGATAACTGACAGAAGAAAGAATGCAATTACAAAGTCACAAGCTGTGAAAAAATTTGTCAACGCCGACTATATGAAAAATCCGCAATTACTTTTTGGGCAACCCAATATATTCTCAAAGCTAACTAACTGAGTGGTCGCCTATCCCCCAAAACACCCCCAAGCCGGTCATGTTTGCCGTCTATGGAAATATGGGGCTCAAATTTAAGCTATGTGGGAGTAGACCACGTATTTGATATCAACATTAGGGGCCAACTGTCTACCGGACTTCCCACAATCACAACAACCCCCAAATAGGACGTATTTGCTCAACAAGACAATTTGGGTCTTAAAGAGAATGGAACTAAATATTCATAGTTTTTAGGGCCAATACCCCAAACCGGACATATTTGATGACTTTTGCAATAAGGAGTTTAAATGAGATTTGAAAACGAATTTGATATCCAATTTTGAGGGCAATGGCAATTGGGGTTCAAATAAATAATATATAGATATTGCCCAAAAAGGATTGCGGATTTTTCATATAGTTGGCGTTGACAAATTTTTTCACAGCTTGTGACTCTGTAATTGCATTCTTTCTTCTGTCAGTTATCAGCTGTTACTTTTAGCTTGCTTTAGAAAAAAAGTGTAAAAAAGTATATTTGATTAAAGTTCATTCTAAGTTTTATTAAAAATGCATTTACATTCTTTTAAAAAATCCGCAATTACTTTTTGGGCAACCCAATATATGAGAATAGCGCACGTTGTTGATATATTTTCAGGGCTTAGTGTTTGGGGGACCACCCCAATCCCCAAAACACCCCTAAATTAGGCATATTTACCGACCATGTCAATGTGGAGCTAAAATTAAAGATATTAGGCGTTAGAGCAAAAATTGATACCCATTAGGGACCAATTTTCTCTGGGTCTACCCAGTTTCCCAAAATACCCCACAAACAGCAATTTTTTACTGACCATCGCAATATGGGGCTCAAATAAAGGTATTTGGGAGTAGAATACGAATTTGATATCCAAATGTAGGACCATGTATTTAGGGCATCACCCCTTTACCCAAAAAAACCCCCTAACATTGAACTTAAAGCCTTTTTTCTTGTTTATACTTCAACTTCTGCAAATTAAACAGCGAACAAAGTTGCAATCCCCACAAAAATATGTTTTTTTTTCAGAATTCAATGATATCCCTCTTTTATTAATTCCACTTCCATATAACTTTTTTGCACTATAATAATAAAAAATGCTATGCTTCTTATGCGATATTCTTACGTTGCTGCCAAATGAAAATATTGTAAATCTCTTTTTATGAAATTAATTTTATAAATGCATTTTTCTGAAGCATAATTAAAATGTGCTTTCCAACTACTTGAAATGATGATACAAAGAATACATTGCTCGTGATTATGGTACCGGTGGGGTAAAATTGCACCATACTCTTAATAAGTCGCAATGGAAATGTTCGAAACTCACTCGACATCGTTCTACGAAATACACTTGAGCAAGAGATAAGGTTGAAATATTAAAGATTGCTGCAACAGACCGCACAACAATAAAGACGACGAGTAAGTTAATTATTAACAAACATGGCAGGTAAACATGATGTAGAAGGACGTCATCGTTTACACAATGGCTACACTCGACGAAAGGTAATTACTGAAATGTTCGGTTTAAAATTTCCAAGCAAGTTGAAATAATAAAATTCAATATAGCAAGCCGAGACGAACTTAGGATACCCACCATCTCGAATATATATTAAACACTGACCCGGGCCCGCTCCGCTGCGCCTTCTTTTACTTTATATGGAACAAAAGTTTCCTTGGAATATTTACTTTCGACAATTAAATAGCTTTTAGTGAAACACTTGTCTAACAGTAACTTGACTAACAGTCTAACAATATAAGTGCCTTTATCCGAATCCCATAGGATCTTTGTTGGTCTACGAATTTATGTTTGGATGTAAGGTGTACTCCATTCTTAAAATACTTCAGTTCAGCCCGATATTCTCATGATGTCTGACTTAGTGGTGTTTTCGGGGGAGAGGTGGTCCCCCAGATACTTTGCCCTGAAAAAATATCAGCATCGTGCTCTTCTCTCAAATACCAATTATTTCAACCCCATATTGCCATTAGCTGAAGATGTGTTTACAGGATGAGGCGTCCCCCAAAAACATGGCTCTAAAATAGGTTATCAAATTCGTTTTTTAATCTCAAATACCTTTCATTTGTGCCACATAATGGCATGGTCGAAAAGTTTTATCCCTTTGGGGTGTGTTTTGGGGATATCAAATTCGTATTCTACTCCCAAATACCTTTATTTGAGCCCCACATTGTGATGGTCACTAAAAAATTGCTGTTTGTGGGGTATTTTGGGAAAGGGGTAGAGCCCCAGAAAATTGGTCCCGAAAATGGGTATCAATTCTTGCTCTACCCCCCAATACCTTTCATTTAAGCCCCACATTGTCATGGTCGGTAAATATGTCCGATTTAGGGGTGTTTTGGGGAGTGGGGTGGTCCCCCAAATTCTAAGCCCTGAAAATATATCAGCAACGTGCTCTATTCTCATTTATCATTTATTTGAACCCCATATTGCCATTGTCCTCAAAATCGGATATCAAATTCGTTTTCTAATCTCATTTGAACTCCTTATTGCAAAAGTCAGCAAATATGTCCGGTTTGGGGTACAGGCCCTAAGAACTATGAATATTTAGTTCCATTCCCTTTAAGACCCAAATTGTCTTGGTGAGCAAATACGTCCTATTTGGGGGTTGTTATGGTGGTGGGACGTCCCCTAGACAGTTGGCCCTTATGTTGATATCAGATACGTGGTCTACTCCCACATACCTTTAATTTGAGCCCCATATTTCCATAGTCGGCAAACATGACCGGCTTGGGGGGGTGTTTTGGGTGATGGGCGGCCCCCCAAACACTTGGTCCCATATTTGAATATCAGATTCATATTCTACATACAAATATTTAAGCCCCATATTTCCATGGTCACTAAATAAGTCCTGTTTGAGGGGTGTTTTGGGAAAGGAGTAGACCTCCAGAAACGTGATCCCACATTTGGATATCAGATTCGTATTCTACTTGCAAATACCTTTCATTTGAGTCCCATATTGCCATGGTCGGTAAATATTTCCGATTTAGGGGTGTTTTGGGGGTTGGGTGGTGTTGTGGGGGTGGGGTGGCCCCATAGACACTTTTCCCGCATATGAATATCAGATTCGTGCTTTATTCCCAAAGACCTTTTATTTGAGCCCCATATTACTATGGTTGTAAATTTGTTTTTGGGGAGAGACGGCCCCCCAAACACTTGGTATCATATTTGGATATCAGATTCGTATTCTACATTCAAATACCTTTTATTTAAGCCCCATATTCCCATGATCAGTTAATAAGTCCTGTTTGGGGGGTGTTTTGGGAAAGGGGTGGACCCCCAGAAAGATGATCCCACATTTGGATATCAGATTCGTATTCTACTCGCAAATACCTTTCATTTGAGTCCCATATTGCCATGGTCGGTAAATATTTCAGATTTAGGGTTGTTTTGGGGCTTGGGGTGGTCCCCCTAGCACTTGGTCCTACAATTGGATATCAGATACATTTTCTTATCCTAAATACCTTTCATTTGAGTCCCATATTGTCGTGATTGGTCTAAATATATGTTTGGTAGGTTTTAGAGTGGGGCAGCCCCCCTAGGTACCCCATCCGAAATTTGGATATCAAATTTTTGTTTGTACAATAGGTTACTATAAGAGATGACATAAAATTTTGCTTAAATCGCACCACCCATCTCCGAGTTCTGGCGTTTCTGAAAATTAGGGTAAGGGGGAGGGTCCTTCCCCCTTCAGATATCAAGAAATGTAGTACCCTATTTTCACCACGGGGTCATTGTGCACCATGAAAATTGCAAGAAAATCGGTTCACTCGTTTCTGAGTCCATAAGGAACACACAAACAAACAAAGCTAAAAACAAACACAAATTGATTTTTATACCTACCACCAAAGGATGGGGGGTATATAAATTTTGTTATTCCGTTTGTAACACCTCGAAATATCCATTTCCGACCGTATAAAGTAGATATATTCTTGATCAGCGTAAAAATCTAAGACGATCTAGACATGTCCGTCCGTCTGCCTGTTTAAATAACGCTACAGTCTTTAAAAATAGAGATATTGAGCTGCAATTTTGCATAGATTCTTTTTTTGCCCATAACTAGGTTAAGTTCAAAGATGGGCTATATCGGACTATATCTTGATATAGCCCCTATATAGACCTATCGGCCGATTTAGGGTCTGAGACCCAAAAAGGCCACATTTATTATCCGATTTTGCTGAAATTTAAAACAATGAGTTGTGTTAGGCCCATCGACATCCTTCGTTAATTTGGCTCAGATCGGTCCAGATTTCGATATAGTTGCCATATCGACCGATCCTCCGATTTAGGGTCTTGGGCCCATAATAGCCACATTTATTATCCGATTTTGCTGAAATTTGTGACAGTGTGTTTAGTTAGGCTCTTCGACATCCTTCTTTGATTTGGCCCGGATCGGTCCAGATTTGGATATAGCTGCCATATTGGCCGATCCTCCGATTTTGGGTCTTAGGCCCATAAACGCCACATTTATTATCCAATTTAGCTGAAGTTTGTGACAGTAAGTTGCCTTATGCCCTTCGACATCTTTCTTCAATTTGGCCCAGATCGGTTCAGATTTGAATATAACTGCCATATAGACCGATTTCTTGATTTAAGGTTTTAGGCCCATAAAATGCTCATTTATTGTCCGAAGTTGCCGAAATGCGGGACAGTGAGTTAGGTTAAGCCCCTAGATATACTTCTGCAATATCACACAGATCGGTTCATATTTTGATATAGCTGCCATATAGACCGATATCTAGGTTTTAGGTTTTGGGGCCATAAAAGACGCATTTATAGTCCGATGTCGCTGAAATTTGTGACAGTGAGTTGTGTTAGGCTCTTCGACGTCCTTCTTTGATTTGGCCCAGATCGGTCCAGTTTTGGATATAGCTGCCATATAGACCGATCCTCCGATTTAGGGTCTTGGGCCCATAAAAGCCACATTTATTATTCGATTTTGCTGAAATTTGGTGTAGTGAGTTCTCTTAGGCCCTGCGACATCTTTCTTCAATATGGCCCAGATCGGATCAGATTTGGATATAGCTGCCATATAGACCGTTCTCTCGATTTAAGGTTTTGGGCCCATAAAAGTCGCATTTATTGTCCGATGTCATTGCAATTTGGGACAGTGAGTTGTGTTAGGCCCCTCGACAGCCTTCTTCAATTTCACTTAGATCGGTCCAGATTTGGATATAGCTGCCATATAGACCGTTCTCTCGATTTAATGTTTTGGGCCATAAAAGGCGCATTGATTGTCCGATGTTGCCGAAATTTGGGACAGAGAGTTAAGTTAAGCCCCTCCACATGGTCTAGATCGATCAAGATTTACATATAGCCTGTGTAAAGATCGATATTTCGATTTAAAATCTTGGCCCCATAAAACGGCACATTTATAATCTGATTTAACTGAAATTTGACACAGTGACTAATGTTAGGCTTTTCGACATCCGTGTCGTATATGGTTCAGATCGGTTTATTTTTAGATATAGCTACTAAATAGACCCATATTTTGTTATACACAATTGGAACAATGACCTGTACTTATTAGTACTTGGTTCAAATCGGAACATATTGCGATATAACTGCTATGGGACATAAGGTATGCAATTTTCACCGGATTTTGATATAAGGTGGCTTACATATATACCCAAGGTGGTGGGTATCCAAAGTTCGGCCCGGCCGAACTTAACGCCTTTTTACTTGTTTAACCTGGACCGCTTAGTCATACTTTCCAATATACGAGTAATTCGTGATAGTAGTCAACCGCAGACGTTGTAGCAACGTACAAACATATTTGCGATTAAAACACCATCATTGATGTACTCACATTCTGTTGTGAAATAATATCGTGAAATTACCTCCAGGTAAAAGTTAATTTACTGTCGAAAAGGATTACGTGGCAAAGGCAGAGATACAGACCAGATTATTATATTGTAGAGAAATGGCATATTTGTTTCTTTTTTTTTTTGAATGGTCTTTTACCAATTAACTACGGACGTCAACTTTTACATGCGCATATAGTTTTGAAAATTTATTATTTATATATGAAAATATGGCATGATTCTCCTCACAGCAGAAACTACCTAGAAAGATGCAGAAATCGAACTAAGGAGCTCTGGGGAGCTGTGAGGAGATAATTTAAAAAACAAAAATTATTTTATTAAGGATATATAAAATTTAGACCTTTTTTTACATTACAATCTCTAAGATTGCAAGACATGTATACCCCCACCGCCTCTTAATGTTCAGGTTCAATTTTCCCTTTTGAAAGTACAAAAATATGCCATTGATGAGAAATCAACGACTACCAAAGAAACTCTAATCAATCAAGTTCGTCAAATAAATCGCACCAACATGGAACAATGGTGAGCGACAAAAGGCGAAATCCAACACAATGCGCAGCAGGCACAAACGGGCGTAACCAATTGGAAGTGAATGATGACATCAATTTCGCTGCAGCCTCCCAAAAAGCCAGACAATGAAATACGGCACTGCTGGAGAATGGAATCAAGAAAAATTTCTTACATTAATGAGTTCATGAACAACACAAACACATCGCAATATGTTTCAATCAAAACATTATTCTTTTCTCCACCGACAGGCCGGTTTGAACGCCTACTGCCTGCTGCCACCAGTCTACCAGCCGCTGAGTCTTTAACAAAGAAAGCAAAGTTGATTGGAAGCAAATTTATTATGTAGCATTACTCAAATAAAATAGAAATTAATCAATTCCGGATTCAAGGAATTACAACATGGTTCCATCACTTAGCATATGTAACCACCGCTCCTTCAATCCTGTAAGCTTTTTTTGTTTGTTTTTTCTCAGAATAAGGAAATTTTGATAAAAAAAAAAAAACAAAATCGTTAAAGCGATGATGATGCCTTGTGGTGTTGCATCAGCAGCAATGTTAGTATTCTTGATATCCCTTAAGTGGGGTTTTAGTTAAAAAAAAAATAACAAAAAAACCAGTAAGGAGGGGCAAAAGACGGGCGGTGCCTACACCTATCCTATAAGTACAATGAGTGAGCTATATCCAATTCTGAACCAATTCTGATGGACCTCAACGGATGTTTTCAGATTGGTTGATTGAGCAAACCGTATCAAATTTCGAGTAAATTTGTTCAAGCTGTAATAACTACGATTGACAAATTACAACATTATTGAAAATTACCCAAAATCTGACGAACATATATGTGGGAGCTTTATCTAATTCTAAACCGATTTCGAACCAATTTCTCAGATAATGAGCCGAGGAAAGCGTTGTGCAAAATTTTGGCAATATTGGTCAATAAATGCGTTTGCAGTGATCCTAGAAGTGAAAATCGGGCGATATACATATACGGCAGCTATATCTAAATCTGAACCGATTTCTATGAAATTAACCTGTCATGTCTGGAGGCATAAGAAAATCCTTCCTTCCAAATTTCGAGAGAATCGGTTAACAAATGACCATTTTATTGCAATATTACTGCATATCGGATGAACATATATATGGGAGCTATATCTAAATCTGATCCGATTTTGACCAAACTTTACAAACATAAAGAAAGTCATCATGAAAAGGGGTGTTATGGGAAGATCGGTCAATAAATGCGCTTACAGTGGATCTAGGAGTGAAAATCGGGCAATATATTTATATACGACAGCTATATCTAAATCTAAACCGATTTCAATGAAATTCACCAGTAATGTCTGGAGGCATAAGAAAATCCTTCCTTCCAAATTTCGAGAGAATCGGTTAACAAATGACCATTTTATTGCAATATTACTGCATATCGGATGAACATATATATGGGAGCTATATCTAAATCTGATCCGATTTTGACCAAACTTTACAAACATAAAGAAAGTCATCATGAAAAGGGGTGTACGAAGTTATGGGAAGATCGGTCAATAAATGCACTTGCAGTGGCTCTAGGAGTGAAAATCGGGCGATATATATATGACAGCTATATCTAAATCTAAACCGATTTCTATGAAATTCTCCAGTGATGTCAAGAGTCAAGAGAAAATCCGTCCTGCAAAATTTCGAGAGAATCGGTTAACAAATGACCATATTATTGCTGTATTACAGCAAATCGGACAAACATATATACGGGAGCTATATCCAAATCTGAATCGATTTCTATGAAATTCGCCAATAACGTCGACCGTCATAAAGAAATCCTTTCTGTCAAATTTCGAAAGTATCGGTTAACAAATGACCTTTTTATTGCATTATTACTGCAAATCGGACGAACATATATATGGGAGCTATATCCAAATCTGAACCGATTTCAAGCAAACTTCTCAGATATTGTGGTAGTCATGGAGGGAGGTGTTGCACAAAATTTTGCAAAGGTTGGTCAATAAATGCGCTTGCAATGGCTCTAGGAGTGAAAATCGGGCTATATATATATGAGAGCTATATCTAAATCTGAACCGATTTCTGTGAAATTCATCTGTAATGTCGGAAATCATAAGAAAATCCTTCCTGCGAAATTTCGAGAGAATCAGTTAAAAAATGACCATTTTATTGCTATATTACTGCAAATCGGACAAACATATATGCGGGAGCTATATCCAAATCTGATCCGATTTTTTCCAATTTCAATAGGCTTCGTCTATAGGCTGAAAAACATGCCCGTACCAAATTTGAAGACGATCGGATGAACATTGCGATCTGTAGTATGTACACAGACGGACAGATGGACGGACAGACAGACATACAGACAGACAGACCGATAGCTAAATCGAATCAGAAAGTTATTCTGAGTCGATCGGTATACTTATCAATGGGTCTATGTCTCTTCCTTTTGGGTGCTACAAACTAATTCACTAACATATAATACCCTGTACCACAGTAGTGGTGTAGGGTGTAACAAGTAAAAAGGCGTTAAGTTCGGCCGGGCCGAACTTTGGATACCCACCACCTCGGGAATATATGTAAACCACCTTTCATCAAAATTCGGTGGAAATTTCATACCTTATGTCCCATATCAGTTATATCAAAATATGTTCCGATTTGGACCAAATACTAAAAGTACACTAGCTATATCTAAAAATAAACCGATCTGTACCATATACGACACGGATGTCGAAAAGCCTAACATAAGTCACTGTATCAAATTTCAGTGAAATCGGATTATAAAAGCGTCTTTTATGGGACCAAGGCTTTAAATCAAGATATCGGTCTATATGGCAGCTATATCCAAGTCTGGGCCGATTTAGGCCAAGTTGCAGAAAAATGTCGAAGAGCCTAATACAACTCACTGTCCCAAATTTCAGCGAAATCGGATAATAAATGTGGCTTTTATGGGACGTAGACCATAAATCGGATGATCGGTCTATATGGCAGCTATATCCAAATCTGGACCGATCTGAGCTAAATTGACGAAGGATGTCGAAGGGCCTAACGCAACTCCCTGTCCCAAATTTCAGCGAAATCGGATAATAAATGTGGCTTTTATGGGACTTAGACCATAAATCAGATGATCGGTCTATATGGCAGCTATATCCAAATCTGAACCGATCTGTGCTATATTGCAGAAGTATGTCAAGGGGTTTAACTTAACTCACTGTCCCAAATTTTGGCGACATCGGATAATAAATAAGCATTTTATGGGCCCAAAACCATAAATCAAGAAATCAGTCTATATGGCAGCTATATCCAAATCTGGACCGATCTGAGCTAAATTCACGGAGGACATTTTAGGGCCTAACACAACTCAATGTCTCTAATTGTAGCAAAATCGGATAATAAATATGGCTTTTATGGGCCTAATACCCTAAATTTGAGGATCGGTCTATATGGCAGCTATATCCAAATCTGAACCGATCGGAGCCATATTGACCGAGGATGTCGAAGGGCCTAACACAACTCACTGTCCCAAATTTCAGCAAAATCGGATAATAAATGTGTCTTCTAAGACCCTAAATCCGCCGATCGGTCTATATGGGGGCTATATCAAGATATAGTCCGATATAGCCCATCTTCGAACTTAACCTGCTTATGGACAAAAAAAGAATCTGTGCAAAGTTTCAGCTCAATATCTCTATTTTTAAAGGCTGTAGCGTGATTTCAACAGACAGACGGACAGACGGACGGACATGTCTAGATCGTCTTAGATTTTTACGCTGATCAAGAATATATATACTTTATAGGGTCGGAAATGGATATTTCGATGTGTTGCAAACGGAATGTTGGGTATAAAAATTGAGATATTCAGCTGAAACTTTGCACAGATTTTTTTATTTTTGTCCATAGGCAGGTTAATTTCGAAAATGAGCTATATCGGACTATATCTTGATATAGCCCCCGATGATATAGACCGATCCGCCGATTTAAGGTCTTGGTCCCATAAAAGCCACATTTATTATACAATTTTGCTGAAATTTGGGATAGTGAGTTATATTAGGTCACTCGACATTTTTCTTCAATTTGGCCCCGACCGGTTCAGACTTGGATATAGCTGCCATATAGACCTATCCCACATTTATTATCCCATTTAGTTGCAATTTGGGACAGTAAGTTGTGTTAGACCACTTGACATCCTTCTTCAATTTGCTCCAAATCGGTCATGATTTGGATATAGCCGCCATATAGACCGATCTCTCGATTATGGGTTTTGGGCCCATAAGAGGCGCATTTATTGTCTGAAGTCACTGAAATTTTGGATAGTGAGTTTCGGAAGGCCCTTCGACATCTTTCTGCAATTTGGCCCTGATCGGTCCAGATTTGGATATAGCTGCCATATAGACCGATCCTCCGATTTAGTGTCTTAGGCCCATAAAAGCCACATTTATTATCCGATTTTGCTGGGACAGTGAGTTGTGTTAGACCCTTCGACTTCCTTCGTTAGTTTGGGTCAGATCGGTTCAGATTTGGTTATAGCTGCCATATAGACCGATCCTCCGATTTAGGATCTTGGGCCCTTAAAAGCCACATTTATTATCCGATTTTGCTGAAATTTGGGACAGTGAGTTGTATTAGGCTCTTCGACATCTTTTTTCAATTTGTCCCTGATCGGATCAGATTTGAATATAGCTCCCATATAGATCGATCCCTCGATTTAAGGTTTTGTGCTTATAAAAACGCATTTATTGTACGATGTCGCCGAAATTTCGCACAGTGAGTTAAGTCAAGCCCCTTGATATACTCCTGCAATATGGTACAAATCGGTCCAGATTTGGATATAGCTGCCATATAGACTGATCTCTCGGTTCTAGGTTTTGGGCCCATAAAAGGCTCATGTATTGCATGATGTCGCCGAAATTTGGGAGAGTGAGTTGTGATAGGCCCTTCGACATCCCTCTTCAATTTGGCGCAGATCGGTCCAGATTTGGATATAGTTGTCATATAATGTTTTGGGCCCATGAGACGATTCATGCTACGAAATTTAAGTTACCATCGTATTCCCAGACAGCCACTCCAACGAAAATGTGTTGAAAAATTAGGCGCGGAGTAAATTTTTCAAGTATATTTTCTTAATTAATCTCATACCCATAAAATGTTGCCTGATTCTAATGGCTCTGCCAAAACTTCTAGACTCACAACATTTCATCCTTACTTTTGCAAAGAAGCTGCTCCACAATGTTTATTCTTTTTATGAATTTTTTTATACACTCTTGTGTGTGCGTGTGGTAGAGAATGATTTTTTTTTTAATGAAAATTATGCATTTCATGGAAACATTTATCGAGTTAACCGACAAAAAATCTGAATTGTGTAAATTTGCCGCTTTTATGCCCTTTTGCATAACGAAATGAAATGATATTCACAAAATAATTTAATTTTCCTGAGTGACTTTTTATGTTCGCCTTCGAGCGGCACCTGGGCCACACATGAAAGACGACAAAAAAAAAAAAAAAAAAAACAGATGAAAGCTTTTCTATCAACCGCCATTTACCCACTCACCACTCACTTACCGATTCACTCACTTAGGCTCTGTCACGCATGTTGTGTTGGCAGTGGCACTTCATGTCCATATGATCGTGTTCATGTTTGTTTTGTTCAATGATGGAACAAAACAACGTCGCCAAACCCATGAAACAACATTACCCCCCTACCACCCCCTCCCTCCACCATTTCTTTTCCATCATGAACATTTGGGGCTCAAGTGTTTTGGTGATGTGTGTGGGTTGTTGGTATTGTGACGCCAAACCAACTCACACTCATAGGCATCTGTTCTGAATTCATACACACACACACACACACACATAAACAATCATTCGAGGAAAAAAGACTACTAAGAAGATGAGAAAAAAATTGAATTGGATTTTCCAATTCATGTTGCAAAAGTTTTTAATATCTTTTCAATAATAAAATTTTCGTTTTTGTGTTGCCTTTGCGCTGCGATGTGTGTAAAATGTGTTGTAAACGTTGTTACCTTCGCTACAAACGCTGTTAAGTGCTTTTGCCTGTATTGCTATGACACTGAGCAGCAACTCGATAGGTCCAATAGCAATGCTAGCTCTTTTTCGAAATCGCTACTTTGACTATCCATATTAGGTTTTGTTATATTTGTTGTTTTATTAACAAAATAGACCAATCTCCCAAAGTTATTTCTAAACCAAACTCCCGAATTAGTTTCTCTTCAATTACTTGTGGTCCTTATTATAAAACGCCCAGCTGAAAGCCAACCTAAAGGTGTGTTCCAAAAAAAAAAACAGAAGAATTTTTGAAACACATGCCATATTTATACCCTACACCACTTCTGTGGTACAGGGTATTATAACTTAGCGCAATTGTTTGCAACGCCCAAAAGAAGGAGAGATAGACCCATTGATGAGGATACCGATCGACGCACTTTTTGATTCGATTTAGCTATGTCCGTCTGTCTGTCTGTCCACATTAATTTGTGTACAAAGTACAAGTCGCAATTTTCATCCGATCGTCCTCAAATTTGGAATGGGCATGTTTTTCGGCCTAGAGACAAAGCCTATTGAAATTGAAAAAAAACGGTTCAGATTTGGATATAGCTGCCATATATATGTTCGTCCGATTTTCAGTAATACAGCAATAAAATGATCATTTGTGAACAGATTCTCTCGAATTTTAGTAGGAAGGATTTCCTTATGATTCTAAATGTTAGTGGTGAATTTCATAAAAATCGGTTCAGATTTGGATATAGCTGCCATATATATGTTCGTCCGATTTTCAGTAATACATCAATAAAACGGTCATTTATTAACCGATTCTCCCGAAATTTGGCATGAAGGATTTTCTTATGGCTCTCGGTATTACTGGTAAATTTAAAAGAAATCGGTTCAGATTTGGATAAAGCTCCCACATATATGTTCGTCCGATTTTCAGTAACACAGCAATAACAAGTAAAAAAGGCGTAAAATTCGGCCGGGCGGAACTTTGGATACCCACCACCTCGGGTACATAAAATCGGGTACGGAAAATCCGGAGAAAAATGCATACCTTATGCCCCATAGCAGCTATATAGAAATATGTTGCGAGTTGGATCAAATACTAAGAAGTACAAGTGATTGTTCAATTTGTAAAACAAAATATTGATATTTTTAGTAGCTTTATATACAAAATTAACTGATCTGAACCATATACGACACCGATGTCGAAAAGCCTGACATCACTGTGCCAAATTTCATTGAAATCGAATCATAAATGCGCCTTTTATGTAGCCAAGACTTTAAATCGCAATATCGGTCTACATGGCAGCCATATCCAACTCTGGACCGTTTTGAGCCAATTTCCCGAAAAATATCGAAAAGCCTAACTCAGCCCACTGTCCCAAATTTAAGCGGCATCGGACAATAAATGCGCCTTTTATGGGCCCAAACCCTTAAATGGAGAGATCGGTCTATATGGCAGCTATATCCAAATATGGACCGATCTGAATGAAATTGAAAATGGATGTCGAAGGGCTTAACACAACTCACTGTCCCAAATTGCGGCGACATCGAACAATAAATGCGCTTTATACGGCCCCAAAACCTAAAACCGAGAGGTCGGTCTATATGACAGCTATATGCAAATCTGGACCGATCTGTGCCATATTGCAGAAGTATGTCGAAGGGCTTAACATTACTCACTGTCCAAAATTTCGGCGACATCGGATAATAAATGTGGCTTTTATTGGCCCATAACCTTAAATCAAGGGATCGGTCTATATGACAGCTATATCCAAATCTGAACCGACCTAAGCCAAACTGAAGAAGAATGTCGACGGGCCTAACATAACCCGAGGCCCTAATTTTCAGCAAAATTGGATTGGATAATAAATGTGGCTTTTATGGGCCTAAGACCCTAAATCGGAAGATCGGTCTATATGGCAGCTATATCCAAATCTGTTCCGATCTGGCCCAAATTAACGTAGGATGTCAAAGGCACTAACACAACTCAAAGTCATAAAGTTCAGCAAAATCGGATAATTAATGTGGCTTTTATGGGCCTAAGACCCTAAATCGGAGGGCCGGTTTATATGGCAGCTATATCTAAATCTGGACCGATGTGGGCTAAATTGACGAAGAATGTCGAAGAGCCTAACACATTTTACTGTCCCAAATTTTAGCAAAATCGGATAATAAATGTGGCTTTTATGGGCCTAAGACCCCAAATTGGCGGATCGGTCTAAATGGGGGCTATATTAAGTCCGATATGGCCCATCTTCGAACTTAACCTGCTTATGGAAATCAAGTATGGAAACTAAGTTCAAATCTGGACCGATGTGGGTTCTTAGCGCAGTATCTGTTTTTAGGCAAACAAAGTATAATGAATAAGGACGGAGAAGCAGCTATATCAAGTTATAGTCCGATTCGGGGCTCAAGTAGCGAAATCGGGAGATCGGTTTATATGGGAGCTGTTGACCGATTCCGACCTTATTGGACATGTATGTTGATGGCCATGGGAGGAGCTGTTGTACTAAATTTGTGCCAAATCGGATGAGAATTGAGCTTTCTAGAGGCTCAAGAAGTCAAGACCCAAGATGGGTTTATATGGCAGCGATATCAGGTTCGATTGGATCGATTTGGACCATACTTGGCACATTTGTTGGAAGTGATATAGTGATATCACAAAATTGCAGTCAAATCTGATGTGAATTGCGCCCTCAAGAGGTTTAAGAAGTCAAGACCCAAGATCGGTTTATATGGCAGCTATATCAAAACATGGACCCATATGGCCCATTTACAATACCAACCGACCTACACTAATAAGAAGTATTTGTGCAAAATTTCAAGCGGCTAGCTCTACTCCTTCATAAGTTAGCCTGCTTTCGACAGACAGACGGACGGACGGACGGACAGACAGACGGACGGACGGACGGACAGACAGACAGACGGACGGACATGGGCAGTTCGACTTAAAATGTCACGACGATCAAGAATATATATACTTTATGGGGTCTTAGGCGCATATTTCGTGGTGTTAGAAACAGAATAACGAAATTAGTATACCCCCATCCTATGGTGGAGAGTATAAAAAAGAATCTGTGCAAAGTTTCTGCTCAATATCTCTATTTTTAAGACTGTAGCGTGATTTCAACAGACAAACGGACGGACGGACGGACATGTCTAGATCGTCTTAGATTTTTACGCTGATCAAGAATATATATACTTTATAGGGTCGGAAATGGATATTTCGATGCGTTGCAAACGAATTGACAAAATGAATATACCCCCATCCTTTGGTGGTGGGTATAAAAAGGTCCAGAGTATTATTTTGGTACCCTTGGACACATGCGATATGTGTCGGTTCGTTCACTAGTTCCGCCAAACCATTCATCGCAGCGAAAAGCTCAACGTATTGACCCTCAGGAGTCGTATGACTCAAATGGGAAAGCCAGGAGGAGTTGTGGACATTGAAATCCCCAGCGACAACGATTTCACTGTCCGCAAAATCCTCCAAAATATTATTGGGTTGCCCAAAAAGTAATTGCAGATTTTCATATAGTCGGCGTTGACAAATTTTTTCACAGCTTGTGACTCTGTAATTGCATTCATTCTTCTGTCAGCTATCAGCTGTTACTTTTGGCTTGCTTTAAAAAAAAAAGTGTTAATAAAAGTATATTTGATAAAAGTTCATTCTAAGTTTTATTAAAAATGCATTTACTTTCTTATAAAAAATTCGCAATTACTTTTTGGGCAACCCAATATTTGTAATTAAATCAGTTGCTTAATGGTTTTATTTAAATGAAGCTGAGTGTATGATTTAAGTTGCTCAGGGCTTTATATACGTATTTCTACATTTATGTATGGTACTTTGCATTGTGTGTGTGTGTGTGTGTGTGTGTGAAAGTTTGTGTTAAAAGTTAACACATATCTTAAGAGAATATACTTTTAATACATATGGGACGCTTTCTGTTCGTTTCTTTGATATTTTTAATAATCTCCAGGGTATGAAGAATAAGCGAGAGCAAGGCTTTCGCATCATTCATTGCGTCAGCACAAAGCCCAAATAGTACGCAGTGTGAATGTCGTCTATCCATGTTGAAATAATTTTTCAAATATTAAGATTGATTCCTCTACCTTAACAACTAATGGTTTTATTTAATCGATCTAAAAGCACAACTAAGCTGCAGACATTTTATTCGATAAATCGCAATAGGCATTGGAATTTGTTTTCTTTGACTTTCAGGCATATTAAAATACTCATGCTTCCACTCAACACTGTGTTCGTTTCATTTCCATAATTATTTGCTTTTATTCAAAAATAAAGAAGTCTTACATATCATGTTGGGTTGCCCAAAAAGTAATTGCGGATTTTTTAATAGAAAGTAAATGCATTTTTAATAAAACTTGGAATGAACTTTAATCAAATATACTTTTTTTACACTTTTTTTCTAAAGCAAGCTAAAAGTCACAGCTGATAACTGACAGAAGAAAGAATGCAATTACAGAGTCACAAGCTGTGAAAAAATTTCTCAACGCCGACTATATGAAAAATCCGCAATTACTTTTTGGGCAACCCAATAAATAAATTCTCTGTTGTTTTAAAGAGAATTAAGTTAGCTAGTGGAAACCTGACTTATGCGCAAAACATCCAAAACTTGGGAAACCAATGAAAAATTTGTTTCACTTTACATTTTCCCATGCCTATGGCAAAGTTCTGCTTACCGAGGGGAAACTAATTAAGTCAAAATGAAAAATTCAACAGTCAACAAAGGAGACAAGTGCCCATGGTAGAGAAAGTAATTTGAACAAAAAAAAAAAAACACACACAATACAAAAGAAAATGTTGTGAAAAGCTTAAGTAATACAAAAAATGAGCTTCCTAAAAACATCATCAATCAAAGTGTCGGAAACAATTAGGAAATCAATCTTTTCTACTTTGGCTCAATAATGCCACAATGCCTATGGCCATGAATCATATTGTGAGTGCAAACAAACAAACAAATCAACAAACAAAATACAATTACACACATTAGGGTGGGTCGATTTGAATGGATGCGAAGAAAGAATAAAAAAAAAAAATCTAAGAAAATTCTCCGAAGAAAGCATGGATCTAAAATCAAATCCTAATCCGCAGTTTCTTTGGTGGGTGCTGCCATTTAAGCGAATGACGAATTTAATATACCCCCATCCTACGGTGGAGGGTATAAAAATCAATTTGTGTTTGTTTATTTGTGTGTTCCTTATAGACTGAGATATGGCGGAACCGATTTTCTCGAAAAGTTCACTGATGGTGCATAATGATCCCGTGGTGAAAATAGGGTACTACATATTTTGATATCTGAAGGGGGAGCGGACCCTCCCCTTTACCCTTATTTTCAGAAACGCCAGATCTTGGAGGTGAGTGGTGCGATTGAAGCGAAATTTTGCATGCTCTCTTAAAGAAGCCTAAAAAAAAAATTTATTTAAATTTCGGATGGGGTACCTAGGGGGGCTGCCCCACCCTAAAACCTACCAAACATATATTTAGACCAATCATGACAATATGGGATTCAAATGAAAGGTATTTAGGATGAGAAAACGCATATGATATCCAATTGTCGGACCAAGTGCTAGGGGGACCACCCCAACCCCCAAAACACCCCTAAATCGGACATATTTACCGACCATGCCAATATGGGATTCAAATGAAAGGTATTTGCGAGTAAAATTCGAATCTGATATCCAAATGTGGGACAAAGTTTCTAGGGGTCCACCCCCTACCCAAAACACCCTCCAAACAGGACTTATTTACTGACCATGGGAATATGGGGCTTATATAAAAGGTATTTGAATGTAGAACACGAATCTGATATTCAGATGTGGGACCAAGTGTTTGGGGGACCACCTCTCACCAAAAACATCACCCATAGAAGACAAATTTACAACCATAGGAATATGGGGCTCAAATGAAAGGTCTTTGGAAGTAAAGCACAAATCTGATATCAATGTTCGGGAAAAGGGTCTATGGGGCCACCCCACCCCCATAACTTCACCCAAATTGGGACTATTTGCTGACCATTGCACCATTGCTCACCAAGACAATTTGGGTCTTCAAGACAGTGGAGCTCGATATTCATAGTTTTTAGGGTCCATACCCCAAACCGGAAATATTTGCTGAATTTTTCATTAAAGGGTTTAACTGAATGGTATTTGAGATTAGAAAACGAATTTGATATGCAATTTTGAGGCCAATGGCAATATGGGGTTCAAATATATGAGAATAGAGCACGTTGCTGATATATTTTCAGGCCTTAGTGATTGGGGGACCACCCCACTCCCCAAAGCACCCCTAAATCGGGCATATTTACCGACCATGTCAATGTGGGGCTTAAGTACAAGGTATTTGGGGATAGAGGAAGAATTGATACCCACTTTTGGGGACCAATTTTTTGGGGACCAGTTATTTGGGGACCAATTTTTTGGGGGTCTTCCCCACAAACATCTATTTTTGACTGACCATCGCAAAATGGGGCTAAAATAAAGGTATTTGGGAGTAGAATACAAATTTGATATACAAATGTAGGACCATACATTTAGGGCATCCCATTTTAAGACTATACCAATATGTGGCTCAAATGAAAGGTATTTGAGATTAGAAAACTAATTTGATTACCAATTTTGGAACCATGTGTTTGGGCGACGCCTCATCCTGTAAACTCCACCTCAAAACCAATGGCTATATGGGGTTTAAAGAGCACGATGCTGATATTTTTTTAGGGCCAAGTGTCTGGGGGACCGCCTCACCATGCATCATGAGAATATCAGCCTGAAATAAAGTTGCCCAAAAAGTAATTGCGGATTTTTCATATAGTTGGCGTTGACA
Organism: Stomoxys calcitrans; assembly: GCF_963082655.1. Lineage (NCBI taxonomy): Eukaryota > Metazoa > Arthropoda > Insecta > Diptera > Muscidae > Stomoxys > Stomoxys calcitrans. The sequence continues at coordinate 256,452,416 of NC_081552.1, read as the reverse complement.
CATTTTTTCACAGCTTGTGACTCTGTAATTGCATTCTTTCTTCTGTCAGTTATCAGCTGTTACTTTTAGCTTGCTTTAGAAAAAAAAGTGTAAAAAAAGTATATTTGATTAAAGTTCATTCTAAGTTTTATTAAAAATGCATTTACTTTCTTTTAAAAAATCCGCAATTACTTTTTGGGCAACCCAATATTTTAGGAATGGAGTACACCATACATCCAAACTTAAATTCGTAGACCAATAAAGATCATATGGGATTCAGATAGAGGCACTTATTTTGTTAAACTGTTAGTCAAGCGATATACTATTTTCGGAGCATGGTTTTTCACTAAAAGCTCTGTAATTGTCGAAAATAAATATTCCAAGGAAAATTTTGTTCCACATAAAGTAAAAGAAGGCCCGGATCGGGCCCGGTCCAGTTAGTATCCAAATATAGACCGATCTGATCTATATAGAAGACGAATATCGAGGAGCTTAATACAGCCCACTATGCAAAATTTCAGCGAAATCCAGCCATTAATGTGCTTTCATTGTCCCAAGATCTTAAATCGTTAGTTCGGTACATATGGTGGCTGTATCCAAGTATATCCCGATCTTGACCACAGTCGGTATAAATCATTGTGCCTAAATTCAACAAAATTGGTTACTAATTCACTTTTTATGGGTCTTAAACCTCAAAAGGGGAAATCGGAATAACTGGCAGCTACATAACATGCCGTCACAAAATTCAGCGAAATCGGACAATAAATGAGCCTATTATGGGCCCAAAACATTAAATTGAGAGATCAGTCTAAATGGCAGCTATATCCAAATCGGGACCGATATAGCCCAAATTAAACAAGATTGTGGAGAGGCCTTACATAACTTGATGGTCTAAATTTCAGCAAAATCGGATAATATTGGGTTGCCCAAAAAGTAATTGCGGATTTTTTAAAAGAAAGTAAATGCATTTTTAATAAAACTTAGAATGAACTTTAATCAAATATTCTTTTTTTACACTTTTTTCTAAAGCAAGCTAAAAGTAACAGCTGATAACTGACAGAAGAAAGAATGCAATTACAGAGTCACAAGCTGTGAGAAAATTTGTCAACACCGACTATATGAAAAATCCGCAATTACTTTTTGGGCAACCCAATATATGCTTCTCTTACGGGCCCAAGACCTTAAATCGAGAGATCGATCTATGTGGCAGCTATATCTTGATCTACACCGATCTGGGCCATATTCAACAAGGAATTTGGGAGTTCTAGCATAATTCAGGGATCCAAATTGCAGCAAAATCGGAAAATAAATGTAGCTTTAATGGGCCTAAGACTTTATATCGCCATATGTAGTCTTAGGGAGGCTATATAAAGATATGGTCCATTAAATCTGACATTCGAGCCGATTTCTTCTTTGGCAAGAAAGGAATCTGTGCAAAATTTCAGCTTAATATCTCTATTTTTAAACACTGAAGCTTGATTTCAACAGACAGACGGACAGACAGGCAGACGGATTTGGCTAGATCGTCTTAGATTTTTACGCTGATCAAGAATATGCATATTTTATAGGGTCGGATATGGATATTTCGATGCGTTGCAAACGCAATGACAAAATGAATATACCTCCCCCCTTTGATGGTGGTTTTAAAAATCGACCCACCCTAACACACATACATACATTGCTTGCTTGCTTATTAAATAAACCAAATGAATTCAACTAAACTTAGTTTTAGGCAACTAAATTCTCCGAAAAGAAACTTTTAAAGATGCCAATGATTTTCAAAGCACAATAAAGTGTTTCAAAGGTGAACTGTTTGTGGAAATGATAGAACAAAGAAGTTTATATCAATTTTTAAGTTGATTTATTTTTAGACATAAGGTTTAAAGTTTCTGGGTTTGAAAAAGTTTAGCAGAGAGGCGACGGCTTTTAAAAATCCCTCGATATTACATAGAATTTAAACCCACAAATACTTAAGTTACAAACAAGTAAAAGAGACTTAAGTTGGGCTGGGCCAAATCTTATATACCCTGCACCAGGGATCGTATTTGTCGAGTTCTTTGCGAGGTATCTCTCTTTAGGCAAACAAATGATAAAAGACGAGAATTGCTATACTATTGGAGCTATGTCAAGTTATGGTCCGATTCGGACCATAATTGAATTGAATGTTGGAGACCATGGTAGAAGTCAGTGTGTAAAATTTCAGCCAATGCGAATCAGAATAGGGAGATCGCTTTATATGGCAGCTATATCAGGTCATGGACCGATATGGACCATGTTTAGCACAGTTATTGAAAGTCATAACAAAACACCTCATGCAAAATTTCAGCCAAATCGGATGAGAATTGCGCCCTCTAGCGGCTCAAGAAGTCAAAATCCCAGATCGGTTTATATGACAGCTATGTCAGGTTCTATGCCGATTTGCGCCATACTTAGCACAGTTATTGAAAGTCATAACAAAACACCTCATGCAAAATTTCAGCCACATCGGTTATTAATTGCGCCCTCTAGTGACTAAAGAAGTCAAGAGTCAAGATCGGTTTATATGGCAGCTATCGCAAAATATGGACCGATTTGCCCAAGGTATTATCGATTTGTGCATTTGTTTGCAACGCTAAGAAGGAGAAGAGCTTAACCCATCGATAAGTATACGGATCGGCTTAGAATCACTTTCTGATTCGATTTAGCCATGTCCGTCTGTCCGTCAGTCTGTCTGTCCATTTATTTTTGTAATCAAGGTACAGGTCGCATTTGTTATTCGATTTTCACAAAATTTTGCATAAGTCTTCTTTTTTTGGTCCAAGGAAGAACGCTGTTGATTTTCAAAACAAATCGGTTCAGATTTAGATATAGCTCCCATATATATCTTTCATCCGATATGCCCTTTTAATGCTGTAGAAAACACAATTTTGGTCCGATTCTTACAAAATTTGTCACATACCGTTTTTTCGACGTCTCAATATGTGTGCGAAATTTCATTGAAATCGGTTCAGATTTAGATATAGCTCCCATATATAGCTTTCAACCGATTAGAGCTATTAAGGCTGTATAAGGCACAATTTTGGTTTGATCTTTACCAAATTTGTCACGATGTACTTTTTGTGACG
>NC_081552.1:256439333-256444333 GCF_963082655.1 Stomoxys calcitrans | reverse complement strand
ACGATCTCTCGATATAAGGTTTTGGGCCTATCAAAGGCGCATTTATTGTCGATATTGCTGAAATTTTGGACCGTGAGTTGTATTAGGCCCTTCGACATCCTTCTTTAGTTTGGCCCAGATCGGTCCAGATTTAGATATAACTGCCATATAGACCGTTCTCTCGATTTAAGGCTTTTGGGCCCATAAAAGGCGCATTTATTGTCCGATGTCGCCGAAATTTCGGACAGTGAGTTGTGTAAGAGCCTTCCACATCCTTCTTTAATATGGCCCAGATCGGTCCAAATTTGAATATAGCTGCCGTATAGACCGATCTCCCGATTTAAGGTTTTGGGCCCATAAAAGGCGCATTTATTGTCCGATGTCGTCGAAATTTGGGACAGTGAGTTATGTTATGGCTCGTCGACATTATTCTTCAATTTAGCTCAGATCGGTCCGGATTTGAATATAGCTCCCATATAGACCAATCCTCAGATTTAGGGTCCTAGGCCCATAAAAGCCACATTTATCATCCGATTACTTGTTAAAAAATTTCTCCTTATATGAACACATCTTGCCTCAGAGATTTATCTAAATGTGTAAATCTCTTTAATTCTGAATGATAACCCTCAAAAAATAAATTGAAGGAAAATAATCTCTTCACAATTGCATTGAGTAAAAAAGCTTTTCAAATTTACATTGAGTGCTGGATTACAGGAACCAAATTAAACTCCATTCAGTTTCAGTGTCTTTTCGTTTTTTGTTGTGGCTTTCGCAAAAGGGGATGCTTTTGGCAATCCTCTTAAACTGTTACGTGATGGCTTACAGACAATTGCCTATTAACGTTTGCTTTTTTTTTTACAGCACCATGAAAACATATTTTATTACCGAACACACGTACATGCACACACACTCGTACACAACACACACCTCCCATATATTTGCTTTAAGGCTATCGGTTTTTGGTTGGTGGGCATGTTTTTCCAGCTGTTGTTGCGCCCGCCAACCTTACATTCTGTCTTTTGACATTGCTTTTGTCTTAATGGACTTTCAAAGGCGAAAAAAGCCAAAAACATGCTACAATGCCAATAATAAAACGGACATAAATATAAAATAAATCTAAACGATGGGAGAAGGGGTTATACATTTCAGCTATCAAAAGACAAAAAACAACTGTATTCGAAAAGCACTTAAATCGAATGAGATAATGATATCCTGAAAAAGATTTGGTCTTTTGGGGCCAGATCATTCGGCCAATAAAGGAGATTGGTAGGGCGAAATGATTGCAACTTAATTTTTGCTGCCTTTAATATCTGTAACTTATACCCCAATAAATGGCTTTATTAAACTGTTGAACATAAATGATAGGAGAACGAAGTTAATTCTTTGAATTAACTTTGAATTCGATTCAAGGGGTAAGAGGGCTCTTGCAAGATAATCAATTGAAAAAAAAACAAGTAAAAAGGTGTTAAGTTTGGCCGGGCCGAACTTTGGATACCCACCATCTCGGGTATATATGTAAACCACCTTTAGTCACAATCCGGTGAAAAATGCATACCTTATGTCCCATAGAAGATATATGGAAATATGTTCCGATTTGGTCCAAACAGTAATAAGTACAAGTGTGCATAAAAAAAAAATTGTCTTTTTAGTAGCTATATCTGAAAATAAACCGATTTGAACCTTATACGACACGCATCTCGAAATGCTTAACATAAGTCACAGTGTCAAATTTCAGCTATATCGGATTATAAATGCGCCTTTTTTGGGGCCGAGACTTTAAATCGAGAGATCGGTCTACATGGCAGCTTTACGCAAATTTTGATCGATCTAGACCAAATTGCAGATATATATGGAGGGGCTGAACATAACTCACTGTCCCAAATTTCAGCGACATCGGACAATAAATGGGCCTTTTATGGGCCCAAAACCTTAAATCGAGAGATCGGTCTATATGGCAGCTATATTGAAATCTGGATCGATCTGGGCCAAAATGAAGGAAGATGTCGAAGGGCCTAACAAAACTCACTGTCCCAAATTTTGGACAAATCGGACAATAAATGCGCTTTTATGGGCCCAAGACCTTAAATCGAGATATTGATCTATTTGACAGCTATATCTAAATCTGGACCGATCTAAGTCAAATTGAAGAGGGCTGTCGAAAGGCCTAACACAACTCACTGTCATAAATTTCGGCGACATCGGATAATAAATGCGCCCTTTATGGCCCCAAAACTTTAAATCGAGAGATCGGTCTTTATGGAAGCTATATCCAAATCTGAACCGATTTGTGCGATATTACAGAAGTATGTCAAGGGGCATAGCTCAACTCTCTGGCCCAATTTTCGGCGACATCGGAAATAAAATGCCCTTTTTATGGACCCAAAACCTTAAATCGGGGGTTCGGTCTATAGGGCAGCTATACCCCAATCTGATCCGATCAGTGCAAAATTAAATGAGGATGTTGAGGGGCCCAACGAAACTCACTGTCCCAAATTTCAGGAAAATCGGATAATAAATGCCCCTTTTATGGCCCCAAAACCTTAAATCGGGGGTTCGGTCTATAGGGCAGCTATACCCCAATCTGATCCGATCAGTGCAAAATTGAATAAGGATGTTGAGGGGCTCAACGAAACTCACTGTCCCGAATTTCAGGAAAATCGGATAATAAATGCGCCTTTTATGGCCCCAAAACCTAAAACCGAGAGGTCGGTCTATATGGCAGCTATACCCAAATCTGATCCGATCAGTGCCAAATTAAATAAAGTTGTTGAGGGTCCTAACACGACTCACTGTCCCAAATCAGCAAAATCGGATAATAAATGCCCCTTTTGTGGCCCCAAAACCTTAAATCGGGGGTTCGGTCTATAGGGCAGCTATACCCCAATCTGATCCGATCAGTGTCAAATTGAATAAAGATATTGAGGGGCCCAACGAAACTCACGGTCCCAAATTTCAGAAAAATCGGATAATAAATGCCCCCTTTATGAGCCCAAAACCTTAAATCGAGAGATCGGTCTATATGTCAGCTATATTCAAATCTGAACCGATCTGAGCCAAATTGACGAAGGATGTCGAAGAGCCCAACACAACTCACTGTCTCAAATTTCAGCAAAATCGGATGATAAATAAAGCTTTTATGGGCCTAAGATCCTAAATAGGAGGATCGGTCTATATGGCAGCTATATCCAAATCTTGACCGATCTGAGCCAAATTGACGTAGGATGGCGAAGAGCCCAACGCAACTCACTGTCCCAAATTTCAGGAAAATCGGATAATAAATGCCCCCTTTATGGGCCCAAAACCTTAAATCGAGAGATCGGTCTACATGTCAGCTATACCCAAATCTGGACCGATCTGAGCCAAATTGACAATGAATGGCGAAGAGCCCAACACAACTCACTGTCTCAAATTTCAGCAAAATCGAATAATAAATGTGGCTTTTATGGGCCTAAGACCCTAAACCGGAGGATCGGTCTATATGGCAGCTTTATCTTAAACTGAACCCATCTGGGCCGTATTGAACAAGGATGTCGAGACTCCCAACGCAATTCACTGTCCCAAATTTCAGCGAATAATAAACGTTTTTTTAATGGGCTTAAGACCTTATATCGACATATCAGTCTATATGGAGCCATATCAAGATATAATCCGACATAGCCCATCTTCGAACATAACCTGTCTATGGACAAAACAATCAAAACAGTGCTAAGTTTAGCCGAGCCGAATCATGGGAACCCACCACCATGGCTACTGCCACGATTACGACTATACTTGACAAGATTGTTTGAAGTGGTATCGAAAAACTAATGCCAACTTTCACCCCATTCGGATAACAATTGCGGCTTGCATGGGGCTATTGAAATGAAATCAGGAGATCGGTTTATATGAAGCTTTATCCAAATGTGGGCCGATATGGCCCATGTGCTATGCCCAACAATCTTTGTAAGAGTTCTCGGTGCCCGATTCAAATGTGATCCAGACCAGCCCATATTTAGATATAAATATGGATGTGGCAGTAGAGTTGTAAAAAACCGTAAGAAAAGACAAAAGTAGGGCGGTGCCGAGTGTATAGTACCCTACACCTAACCTTTGATACAATGTGGGAGCTATATCCAATTCTGAACCAATTTTGATGGACCTCGGCGAGAAAATATAGTCAAACTGTTATAATTACAGTTGACCAATGACAACATTATTGCAAATTGCCCAAAATCTGACGAGCATAGGTTGCCCAAAAAGTAATAGCTGATTTTTCATATAGTCGACGTTGACAAATTTTTTCACAGCTTGTGACTCTGTAATTGCATTCTTTCTTCTGTCAGTTATCAGCTGTTACTTTTAGCTTGCTTTAGAAAAAAAGTGTAAAAAAAGTATATTTGATTAAAGTTCATTCTAAGTTTTATTAAAAATGCATTTACTTTCTTTTAAAAAATCCGCAATTACTTTTTGGGCAACCCAATATATAGGAGCTATATCTAATTCTTAACCGATTTTGAGCAAACTTCTCAGATAATGTGGTAGTCGTCGAGCAAGGCTTTGTACAAAGTTTTGGGAAGATTGGTTAACAAAAGCGCTTGCAATGGTTCTAGGAGTGAAAATCGGTCGATATATATGAGAGCTATATCTAAATCTAAAAGGATTTTAATGAAATTCTCCACTAATGTCGAGAGTCGTAAGAAAATCCTTCCTTCCAAATTATGAGAGAATCGGTTAACAAATGACCATTTTATTTCATTATTACTGGAAATCGGACGAACATATGTATGGGAGCTATATCCAAATCTGAACCGATTTTTACCAATTTCAATAGGCTTCGTCTCTAGGCCGAAAAACATGCCCATACCAAATTTTAAGACAATCGGATGAAAATTGTGACCTGTAGTCTGTACACAAATTAACATGGACAGATAGATGGACGGGCAGACAGACGGACGGACTAAATCGCATCAAAAAGTGATTCTAAGTCGATTGGTATACTTATCAATATGTCTATCTCTCTTACTTTTGGGTACAAGCCGCAT
>NC_081552.1:256429333-256434333 GCF_963082655.1 Stomoxys calcitrans | reverse complement strand
AAAAAATGTGGCTTTTATGGGCCTAAGACCCTAAATCGGCGAATCGGTCTATATGGCAGCTAAATCTAACTCTGGACCGATCTGCGTAAAATTGAGGAAGGATGTCGAAGGGCCCAACACAACTCACTGTACCAAATTCCAGCAAAATCGGATAATAAATGTTGTTTTTGTGGGCCAAACACCCTAAATCGGAGGATCGGTCTATATGGCAGCTATATCCAAATCTGGACCGAAATGAGCCAAATTGAACAAGAATGTCGAAGGACTCAACACACCTCACTGTCCTCAATTTTGACATCGGACAATAAATGCTCTTTTAATGGCCCCAAAACCTTAAATAGAGAAATCGGTTTATGTGGCAGCCATATCCAAATCTGGACCAATCAGGGCCATATTGAAGAAAGAGGTCGAAGGCTCTTACACAACTCACTGTCTCAAATTTCGGCGACATCGGACAATAAATGCGCCTTTTATGGCCCCAAAACCTTACACCAAGAGATCGGACGATATGGCAGCTATGTCCAAATCTGGACCGATCTGGGCCAAATTGAAGAAGGATGTCGAAGGGTCTATCACAGCTCACTGTAACAAATTTCAGCAAAATCGGATAATAAAGACCCTAAATCGGCGGATCGGTCTCTATGGGGGCTATATGAAGATATAGTCCGATATTGCCCATCTTCGAACTTAACCTGCTTATAGACAAAAAAAGAATCTGTGCAAAGTTTCAGCTCAATATCTCTATTTTTAAAGACTGTAGCGTGATTTCAACAGACAGACGGACAGACGGACGGACATGTCTAGATCGTCTTTGATTTTTACGCTGATCAAGAATATATATACTTTATAGGGTCGGAAATGGATATTTCGATGTGTTGCAAACGGAATGACAAAATGAATATACCCCCATCCTTCGGTGGTGGGTATAAAAATAGAATCTGTTAAAAGTTTCAGCTCAATATCTCTATTTTTATACCCACCACCGAAGGATGGGGGTATATTCATTTTGTCATTCCGTTTGCAACACATCGAAATATCCATTTCCGACCCTATAAAGTATATATATTCTTGATCAGCGTAAAAATCTAAGACGATCTAGCCATGTCCGTCCGTCTGTCCGTCTGTCTGTTGAAATCACGCTACAGTCTTTAAAAATAGAGATATTGAGCTGAAATTTTGCACAGATTCTTTTTTTGTCCATAAGCAGGTTAAGTTCGAAGATGGGCTATATCGGACTATATCTTGATATAGCCCCCATATAGACCGATCCTTCGATTTATGGTCTAAGGCCCATAAAAGCCACATTTATTATCCTATTTTGTTGAAATTTGGGACAGTGAGTAGTGTTAGGCTCTTCGACATCCTTTGTCAATTTGGCTCAGATCGGTCCAGATTTGGATATAGCTGCCATATAGACCGAACCTCCGATTTTGGGTCTTAGGCCCATAAAAGCCACATTTATTGTCCGATTTCGCTGAAATTTGGGACAGTGAGTTGTCTTAGGCCCTCCCATATTCTATGTTAATTTGGTCCAGATCGGTTCAGATTTGGATATAGCTGCCATATAGACCGATCCTCCGGTTTACGGTCTTAGGCCCACAAAAGTCACATTTATTATCCGATTTTGATGAAATTCGGGGCAGTCATTTGTGTAAGGCCCATCGACATCCTTCGTTAATTTGGCTCAGATCGGTCCAGATTTGGATATAGCTGCCATATAGATCGATCCTCCGATTTATGGTGTAAGGCCCATAATAGCCACATTCATTATCCGATTTTGCTGAAATTTGGGACAGTGAGATGTGTTAGGCCCTTTGACATATTTCTTCAATTTGGTCCAGATCGGTTCAAATTTGGATATAGCTGCCATATAGACCGATTTCTTGAGTTATGGTTTTGGGCCCATAAAATGCTCATTTATTGCCCAATGTCCCCGAAATTTGGAACAGTGAGTTAAGTTAAGCCCCTTGACATACTTCTGCAATATCGCACAGATCGGTCCAGATTTGGATATAGCTGCCATATAGACCGATATCTAGGTTTTAGGTTTTGGGGCCATAAAAGACGTATTTATTGTCCGATGTCGCTGAAATTTGAGACAGAGAGTTTTGTTAGACTCTTCGACGTCCTTCTTCAATTATGCCCAGATCAGTCCAGATTTGAATATAGCTGCCATATAGACCGATCTCTGGATTTAAGGTTTAGGGCCCATAAAAGAGGCATTTATTGTACCCTACCTTACGGTGGTGGGTACAAAAATAAAAAGTCGAATATCCCCGAAAATAGAAGAGATATTGTATGACTTAAAAAGATTTTTTAAAAACAGATTTTTTAAGCGATGTCCAGAAAAAAAAACAATTTCGAAAATCGGACTTCAAATGAAGATTTGGTAGCAAATATTAAAAATGTCTAGGTGACCAACTTTAGGGTCTTGTCAAAAGGCGCCTGGGCCACCTATATATTTTGATCTCGAGTACAGCTCAGCTCTAACCATCTCTCTCTCCGTTCTCCAATGGCATTTTTTATACCCTACACCACCACTGTGGTACAGGGTATTATAGATTTGTGAATTTGTTTGCAACGCTAAGAAGGAGAACAGCTAGACCCATCGATAAGTATACGGATCGGCTTAGAATCGCTTCCTGATTTGATTTGGCTATGTCCGTCTGTCGGTTTGTCCGCCGTCCGTCGGCCATTCGGTCTGTCTGTCCATGTATTCTTGTAATCAAGGTACAGGTCGCATTTGTTTTCCGATTTTCACGAAATTTTGCATAAGTGTTTTTTTTGGTCCATAGACGAACGGTATTTATTTTGAAAAAGAAAAAATCGGTTCAGATTCAGATATAGCTCCCATAGATATCTTTCATCCGATGTACCCTTTTAAAACTGTAGGAACCACACTTTTGGTCCGATCCTTACTAAGTTGGGCACGAAGTGTTTTTTTAACGACCTGAAATTCTTGCTTTTATGGAAATCGGTTCAGAGTTAGATATAGCTCCCGTATATAACTTTCGTCGATTTGACCTATAAAGGTTGTAAAAGGCACAATTTTGGTCCGATCTTTTTGTGACATCCCAAGATGTGTGCAAAATTTCATCATAATCGGATCAGATTTATATATAGCTCCCATATATATCTTGCATCCGATATGGCCTTTTAGGGCTATAGAAGCCACAATTGTGGTCCGATCTTTACAAAATTTGGCATGGGCCGTTTTATTCTACGTTCTCGTAAGTGTGCAAAGTGTCATAAAAATCGGTCCAGATTTAGATATAGCTCCCATATATATTTTTCATCCGATATTGCCTTTTAAAGCTGTAGAAGCCACAATTTTCGTACCATCATGAGAAAATCGAATTTTCAATAGGCATGCAAAATTAAAGTCTGACTAAATTTGGATATAAGTTCTATCTATTAGAAGTATTATGTATACTCGGTGGTGTAGGGTATTATAAAGTCGGCTCTGCTCGACTTTTCTCTTTCCTTACTGTTTTAAAGAGAATCCTTGAGCGTTATTAAGAAACAATTTTGAAAATCGGACCACAAATGAAGATTTTATAACAAATATTCGAAATGTCTAGGTGACCAACTTAAGGGTTGTGCCAAAAGGTCTGAACCACCTATATATTTTGATCTCGACTACAGCTAAGCTTCAACCATTTCAAAGATTTATCTCTTTTCGTTCTCCAATGGCATATTTTTTGACTGTCTGACGTTTGTCTTTCCTTTCTGGTCTTTATTCCAAAAAGCCTCAGACTCGACATTATTAACATTCATCTTTTGCTAATTTTTCCAATTCCCAACAATGTTTGTTGTATACAAGCCCTCCTTAATCTAAAGCAATAACTACTAATTTACCCCTTTTATTTACTCGAGGAGCAAATGAAACACTTTTGTTGGATTTGATTTATTTATAAACAATCTCTGGGTATAGAAAATAAACATACACATGCAAACACACATAAACATGGTAAACAAAACATACAAATGTAAAGGTACTAAACAAAAAAAAAAAAAAATTATCTAATGTACAAATTGTGCAGAAGAACATTCGCAGCTTTTACAGAAACCGGAAAAAAGAAACGGCCATGTTTCTTCCCTTGCCCAAGAGAAACAGATTAAGTGACAAAGAAAGAAAAATCCATTTGCAATGACATTTGGATGTATCGAGCACAGCAGAAAGTTAAAGCTACTCGGGAAACGAGAAGTAAACTTGAAAATGATTTAGTAGGTCAGTAACACTAACGACTGGTGGATGTGTCTGTGTGTGAGTGTGTGTATGTTTCGGTGTAAGTATTTATGTGTATATTTTATGCACACATGACATGGCAAAATCAAAAGCACAATAACACCAGCATGATAGTCAGAGAGAGAGAGAAAAGAAGAGAGGAAGAGAGAGCACAAGCTGCCTTTGGTTGTTAATGACTTAAGAGCATCATATCTTTCAGAGGGCATGTGAGACTAAGATTTTCTCTGCTTTTAACCATTTTTGTGCTAAAAGAGAGAGAGAGAGAGACTTGCTGGTGTACCAAAATTGTGCATAGTTGTAAAATTCTCTTTGCAAGCTTTATTGCCGTGAGGGAAATGAGAGTTATTTTAGTACTTATTACGCCATATCTCCCATTTATTTACTATTAGTACGTTCTTATTCTCTTTGTAATATTGTAATATTTTTTTTTTGGATAGCTCTTAAAAGCATCTTTGGTTTCTCAAACTGAGAATTCATATATGGATGCTGTTGTTCTAAAAAGCTTTACATGTTTTAGTTGACGTTATTATGCCATTTCTTTGCCCTTTTCCTTCTCATCTCTTAAAGGGGCCTCTGATGTGCAGTAATGCAAATATTTAAACTGAAGCTCGCTTACAAATTATTGTTTATCATTACTTTTGACTTCTAGGATAGAGAGTCACATGACAGTGCCGCAGCTGCTGCTGGCATCGCCGCAGCGTCAACTGTTGCTGCGTTTTTTTAGAACTTAAGGTGTCCCGTTATGGAGTGC